>NW_021604566.1:17024928-17026905 GCF_004785775.1 Grammomys surdaster
TCTATCTATCTATCTATCTATCTATCTATCTATCTATCTATCTATCTCTAATCTATCTAGCTATATCATCTAATCTATATCTACCAATAGATTCTATTGAAGATATCTATATATTACTATGTATCTATATATCTAGATACCTATATATAGTACTCACAAAGCTCTGGCTTTAGTATAAATCAAACTTCTTTGTATTTTAACTCACAATGTTTATATTATTATTGAAAATAATTGGAAAGAGTCATTTTACAATAGCATGCTATTGTAACCTGCTAAGTTTTATGCTTTTGTCTTCTGCAGGTGCCCCGAGTGACCAAAGCAGTGGTACCTCCTCTCCCCTATGTGACAGTGGCTTACATCTCAACTACCATCCAAACAACACAGTAAGATACAATTGAAACTAATAAGGATGGCTCAAGAGCAGAATATATCTGTACTTGTGATTTGCAAGCACTACTTTTGAGTCTGATTTATCTGGTGAACAAGGACTCCTTGTTAACTTGACCATTATTTATGATAAGACAAGCCAGAAGGAAAAACAGTCACCTTATGTGGCATTTTTTCTCTGAGGCATGAATTATTAAATCTTCTGTAAGGTTGGAGTAAGAGAGATCACTCAGAGTCGTAGTGTCACACCTCGTTTCAGAGCATTCCATGCCATAGAAGTTCATGAATTGAATGATTTGACATGATTTTCATCACTTTTATTTTGATAGCAGTTAGGTAAGTATAACCACCTTTGCTATTGTTTGTGATCTTCATGTATATCATGGAATAACTGAAAGGGTAGCATATTTATATATACATTATGATAACAGATTTATTTAACACATCAATTTTCATTAACTTAACTGAATTTTTAATGTTTGTTTTGTACATTCTTTTTTTACCAAATTAGTTATTTTTATTAAATATTTTTTAAATTTCAAATTTAGCATTTAAAATATACATTACAAAATATATCTCTGATCACATGTAGAGTTAAATACAAATTAGCATAGCTGACCTGCAGCACAAATTGATTTTCTGGTCTCTAATAGACTAAAATTCATTTTTATATTAGAAATTATTGATCTAGTTTTATAATTTTATTCAAATGCTTGCCTTTGAACATTTTTTATAGTATAATTATATTTTCTATTGGATATTTTATTTACATTTCAGATGTTATCCTCTTTCCCCATTTTCCCCCCACTCAGAAACCCCCTATACCATCCCCCTTCCTTCTGCTTCTATAAGGATGTGCCCCACCTACCCAACTACTCTCACCTCCCTGCCCTCAAATTCCTCCACAATGGGGCATCCAGCCTTCACAGGACCAAATACTTCCTCTCCCACCTATGCCCGACAAGCCCATCCTCCCCTACATATATAGCTGGAGCCATGGGTTCCTCCCTGTGTGCTTCCAGGCTGGTGATTTAGAGCCTGGAAACTCTGGTTGGTTGATATTGTTGCTCTCCCCATGAGGCTACAAACCCTTTCAGCTCCTTCAGTCTTTTCTCTAACTCCTCTATTGGGAACCTCATCAACAGTTCAATGGTTAGCTGTGAGCATCTGCCTCTGTGTATGTCAGGCTCTGGCAGATCTCTAAGGAGACAGCTATATCAGGCTCCTATCAGCATGCACTTCCTGGCATCCACATCAGCATCTGCCTTTGATGACTGCCCGTGGGATGGATATCCTTGTGGAGCAGTCTCTGGACAGCCCTTCCTTCGGTTTCTGTCCCATACTTTGTCTCCATATTTGCTCTCATGAGTATTTTGTTGCTCCCTCAAAGAGGGACCGAAGTACCCAAACTTTGGTGCTTCTTTTCCATGAACTTCATGTGGCCTGTGAGTTGTATCTTGGGTATTGTGAGCTTTTTGTTGTCCCTAATTATATTGAAATTACTCTATAGCTGGGTAACAAAGATTCTTAAGTTGACTACCATATCTATCTATCTATCTATCTATCTATCTATCTATCTATCTATCTATC
>NW_021604566.1:17026915-17034646 GCF_004785775.1 Grammomys surdaster
ATCTATCTATCTATCTATCTATCTATCTATCTATCTATCTATCTATCATCTATCTACCATCTAACTCAAGGAACAGTTTTTATTTTATTTAATTAATTTATTTATGCCCTTTACAATTCAATATCGGCCTTTCCTCTGCTCCCACTACTCCTTCTAGTTGCTTTATAACTAAGCCCATCCTCTTCCATTGAGACCACAAAACGTGGTGAATTTATGGGCCCAGAATTCACAGGCAGGAAGGCAGTAAGTTGAGGAAGAGCTGCTCCAATGGCTTGGGGGACCTGCTTAAGACCAAGATGCTTATCAGCTACATATGTGCAGGTGGGCCTAAGTCCAGCCTGTGTTTGTTCTTTAGTTTCTGGAAATCCCCAAGGGTCCAACTTAGTTGACTCCTGGTCTTCCTGTGGAGTCCTTGTTCCATTCAGGTCCTTCAGTTTTTCTCTCAACTTTTCTGTGAGACTCCATCTAATGTGTGAGTGTGAGTCTTAGCATCTTTTTTCATTGGCTGCTAGATGGAGCCTCTCAGAGGACAGTTATGCTATGTACATGTCTTAAAGCATAACAAGGTATCATTAATAGTGCCAGAGATTTGGTTCTTGCTGATGGAATTGGTCTCAACTGGGCCTGTCATTGGTTGGCCATTCCTCAGACTCTGCTCTATCTTTGTTCCTGAATATCTTATAGGCAGGACATATTTTGGGTCAAAGGCATTGTGAGTGGGTTACTGTCCTTATACTTCCACTGGGAGTCCTACCTGGCTACAGGAAGTGGCTACTTCAGAATCCATATACTCTACTGCTAGGAATCTCAGCTAGAGTTCCCTATAGATTCTCTGGTGCTTCTCCCCATCACAAGTCTCTGACATGTCCTAGAGATTGCTACCCCCCATCTCCCTTCTCTTTCCCTTGCTCTCCCTACCTATGATCTATCTCCTAGTCACCGTGCTCCCCTTCCAATCACCTCTTTCACCCAGTTGTCTGTCTCCTTCCATTGACCTCTGAGATATATATACACACACACACACACATACATACATATATATTGTTTCTCCTTCTGAGAAAGATTCAACCATACTTTAATTATTTGGTTTCTTTGTATCTGTTGATTATAACATTATTATCCCATATTTTATGACTAATATCCACTTATAAATGAGTACATACCATATATGTCCTTTTGGGTCTGGGTTATGTTACTCTGAATGATATTTTCTAATTCCATCCTTTTGTCCATAAGATTCATGATGTCCTTGTTTTAAATGGTTGACTAGTATTCCATTGTCTAGGCATACCACAATTTCTGTATCCATTTTTTAGTGGAGAGATATCTAGGTTATTTCCATTTTCTGGCTAAAGCTGTTATGAATATAATTGAGCAAGTGTCCCTGTAGAATGGTGGTGTATCTTTTTGGAGTATCTACCAGGAGTGGTATAGCTTAGTCTTGAGGTAGAACTATTCCCAGTTTTTTGAGAAACTGCTGGATTGATTTCCAGAGATATTGTACAAGTTTGCACTCACATAAGCAATTAAAGATTATTCTTCTTGCTCTATACCCTCACTAGCATGTGCCGTCACTTAAGTGACAGCACTCTTATTTATTCATGAGAAACAGTTTTAAGAGCAATTGTTATTTCTTGAAATATAAGGCTCTCATGAAACTAACAATATATGGATGTAGTTCTTTAAATCTTTCTTCTAATTTTATTTGCAACCGAAATATTTTTTTTTTATGTTTTTTCTTTTTTTTTTTATTGGATGATTTATTTACATTTCCTATGTTGTCCCCTTACCCCATCCCCCACCACCCCCTCGGAACCCCCAATCCCCTCGCCCCTCCTCCTTCTTCTCTGTGGATGTAACCTCTATCTACACCCCCCCACTCCCACCTCCCCACCCTCAAAATTCCCACCCCCTGGGGCATCCAGCCTTCATGAGGTCAAGGTTCTCTTCTTCCACCTATGCCCAGCAGGGCCCTCCACTTTTACATATTCAGCTGAAGCCCTGGATCCCCCCCTAAGTGCTCCCAGGCTGGTGGTTTAGACCCTGGGAGCTGTGGTTGGTTGGTATTGTTGCTCTCCTCATGGTGCCACAAACCCTTTCAGCTCCTTCGGTCTTCACTCTAACTCCTCTATTGAGAACCCCATGATCAGTTCAATGGCTAGTTGTGAGCATCTGCCTCTGAATATGTCTGACTCTTGAAGGCCTCTGAGGAGATATCCATATCAGGCTCTTATCAGCATGCACTTCCTGTCTTCCACATCAGCATCTACCTTTGGTGATTGCACATGGGATAGATACTCAGGTGAGACAGCCCCTCCTTCAGTTTCTGTCCCTCACTTTGTCTCCATATTTGCTCCCTTGAGTATTTTGTTGCTCCTTCTAAGAAGGACCGAATCACCCTCACTTGGTCTTCCTTCTTTATGGGCTTCATGTGGCCTGTGAGTTGCATCTTGGGCATTTCAAGGTTCTAGGCTAATATCCAATAATCAGTGAGTGAATACCATGTGTCTTCTTTTGTGATTGGCTTACCTCACTCAGGATGATAATTTCTAGTTCCATCCATTTACCTAGGAACCTCTCGAATTCATTGTTTTTAATAGCTGAGTAATACTCCATTGTGTAAATATACCACATTTTTTGAATCCATTCCTCAGTTGAAGGACATCTGGGTTCTTTCCAGCTCCTGGCTATTATAAATAAGGCTGCTATGAACATAGTTGAGCATATGTCCTTGTTATATGTTCGAGCATCTTCTGGGTATATGCCTAGGAGTGGTATAGCTGGATCCTCGGGTAATGCTATGTCCAATTTTCTGAGGAACCGCCAGACTGATTTCCAAAGTGGTTGCACCATCTTGCAGTCCCACCAACAATGGAGGAGTGTTCCTCTTTCTCCACACCCTCGCCAGCATCTACTATCACCTGAGTTTTTAATCTTAGCCATTCTGACTGGTGTGAGATGGAATCTCAGGGTTGTTTTGATTTGCATTTCCCTGACGACTAAGGATGCTGAACATTTCTTTAGATGCTTCTCGGCCATTCGAGTTTCTTCCGTTGAAAATTCTTTGTTAAGCTCTATACCCCATTTTTTAATAGGGTAATTTGGTTGTCTGGAGTCTAATTTCTTGAGTTCTTTGTATATATTGGATATTAGCCCTCTATCAGATGAAGGATTGGTAAAGATCTTTTCCCAATTTGTTGGTTGTCGTTTTGTCCTATTGACAGTGTCCTTTGCCTTACAGAAACTTTGCAATTTTATGAAGTCCCATTTGTCAATTCTCGATCTTAGAGCATATGCCATTGGAGTTCTGTTCAGGAACTTTTCCCCTGTGCCCAAGTATTCGAGGCTTTTCCCCACCTTCTCTTCTATTAGTTTCAGTGTATCTGGTTTTATGTGGAGGTCCTTTATCCACATAGACTTGAGCTTTGTACAAGGGGATAAGAATGGATCAATTTTCATTCTTCTACATGTTGTCTTCCAGTTGAACCAGCACCATTTGTTGAAAATGCTGTCCTTTTTCCACTGGACAGTTTTAGCTCCTTTGTCAAAGATCAAGTGACCATAGGAGTGTGGGTTCATTTCTGGGTCTTCAATTCTATTCCATTGATCTTCCTGCCTGTCTCTGTACCAATACCAGGTAGTTTTTATCACTATTGCTCTGTAGTACAGCTTGAGGTCAGGGATGGTGATTCCTCCCGAAGTTCTTTTATTGTTGAGAATAGTTTTCGCTATCCTAGGTTTTTTGTTATTCCATATGAATTTGAGAATTTCCTTTTCTAACTCTGTGAAGAATTGAGTTGGGATTTTAATGGGGATTGCATTGAATCTGTAGATTGCTTTTGGCAAGATGGCCATTTTTATTATATTAATCCTGCCAATCCATGAGCATGGGAGATCTTTCCATCTTCTGAGATCTTCTTCAATTTCTTTCTTCAGAGACTTGAAGTTCTTGTCATACAGGTCTTTCACTTGCTTGGTTAGATTCACACCAAGGTATTTTATATTATTTGCAACTATTGTGAAGGGTGTCATTTCCCTAATTTCTTTTTCAGTCTGTTTATCTTTCATGTAGAGGAAGGCTACTGATTTGTTTGAGTTGATTTTATAACCAGCCACTTTGCTGAAGTTGTTTATCAGGTTTAGGAGTTCTCTGGTGGAAGTTTGGGGGTCACTTAAGTATACTATCATATCATCTGCAAATAGCGATATTTTGACTTCTTCCTTTCCTATTTGTATCCCTTTGACTTCTTTTTGCTGTCTAATTGCTCTGGCTAAGACTTCCAGTACTATATTGAATAGGTAGGGGGAGAGTGGGCAACCTTGTCTAGTCCCTGATCTTAGTGGGATTGCTTCAAGTTTCTCTCCATTTAGCTTGATGTTGGCTACTGGTTTGCTGTAAATTGCTTTTACTATGTTTAGGTAGGGGCCTTGAATTCCTGATCTTTCCAAGACTTTTATCATGAAGGGATGTTGAATTTTGTCAAATGCTTTCTCAGCATCTAGTGAGATGATCATGTGGTTTTTTTCTTTAAGTTTGTTTATATAGTGGATTACATTGATGAATTTCCGAATATTGAACCATCCCTGCATTCCTGGGATAAAACCTACTTGATCATGATGGATGATTGTTTTGATGTGGTCTTGGATTCGGTTTGCTAGAATTTTATTGAGTATTTTTGCATCGATGTTCATAAGGGAGATTGGTCTGAAGTTCTCTTTCTTTGTCGGGTCCTTGTGGGGTTTGGGTATGAGTGTAATTGTAGCTTCATAGAACGAATTGGGTAGTGTTCCTTCTGTCTCTATTTTGTGGAATAGTTTGAAGAGAATTGGTATTAGGTCTTCCTTGAAGGTCTGATAGAATTCAGAACTAAAACCATCTGGTCCTGGGCTTTTTTTAGTGGGGAGGCTTTTGATGACTGCTGCTATTTCCTGAGGGGTTATGGGACTATTTAGATGGTTTATCTGCTCCTGGTTTAACTTCGGTACCTGGTATCTGTCTAGGAAATTGTCCATTTCATCCAGGTTTTCCAGTTTTGTTGAGTATAGGCCTTTGTAGTAGGATCTGATGATTTTTTGAATTTCTTCAGTTTCTGTTGTTATGTCTCCCTTTTCAGTTCTGATTTTATTAATTTGGATACTGTCTCTGTGCCCTCTGGTTAATCTGGCTAAGGGTTTATCTATCTTGTTGATTTTCTCAAAGAACCAACTCCTGGTTTTATTGATATTTTGTATTGTTCTTTCTGTTTCTATTTGGTTGATTTCAGCCCTGAGTTTGATTATCTCCTGCCTTCTACTCCTCCTGGGTGTATTTGCTTCTTTTTGTTCTAGAGCTTTTAGTTGTGCAGTCAACTTGTTAGTGTGTGCTCTTTCCAGTTTCTTTTTGTAGGCACTTAGAGCTATGAGTTTTCCTCTTAGCACTGCCTTCATGGAGTCCCACAAGTTTTGGTATGATGTGTCCTCATTTTCATTGAATTCTAAAAAGTCTTTTATTTCTTTCTTTATTTCTTCCTTGTCCAAGTCATCATTGAGTAGAGAGTTGTTCAGTTTCCATGTGTACGTGGGTTTTCCATTGTTTTTGTCATTATTAAAGACCAGTCTTAGTCCGTGGTGATCTGATAAGATGCAAGGGATTATTTCAATCTTTTTGTATCTGTAGAGGCTTGTTTTGTGACCAATTATATGGTCTATTTTGGAGAAGGTACCATGAGGTGCTGAGAAGAAGGTATATCCTTTTGTTTTAGGATGAAATGTTCTATAGATGTCTGTTAAGTCCATTTGGTTCATAACTTCTGTTAATTTCAAAGTGTCTCTGTTTAGTTTCTGTTTCCATGATCTGTCCATTGCTGACAGTGGGGTGTTGAAATCCCCCACTATTATTGTGTGAGGTGTAATGTGTGTTTTGAGCTTTAGTAAAGTTTCTTTTATGTATGTAGGTGCCCTTGCATTTGGAGCATAGATGTTCAGAATTGAGAGTTCACCTTGGTAGATTTTTCCTTTGATGAGTATGAAGTGTCCTTCCTTATCTTTTTTGATTAATTTTGGATGAAAGTCGATTTTATTTGATATTAGAATGGCTACTCCAGCTTGTTTCTTGGGACCATTGGCTTGAAAAATTGTTTTCCACCCTTTTATTCTGAGGTAGTGTCTGTCTTTGTCACTGAGGTGCGTTTCTTGTATGCAGCAAAATTCTGGGTCTTGTTTGTGTATCCAGTCTGATAGTCTGTGTCTTTTTATTGGGGAATTGAGACCATTGATGTTAAGAGATATTAAGGAAAAATGATTGTTGCTTCCTGTTATTTTTGTTATTAGAGGTAAAGTTATGTTTGTATCTTTTTTGGGGGTTGTTGGAAGATTACTTACTTGCTTTTCCTAGGTTGTAGTTTCCCTCCTTGTGTTGGCATTTTCCATCAATTATCCTTTGAAGTGCTGGGTTTGTGGGAAGATATTGTGCAAATTTGGTTTTGTCATGGAATATCTTGGTTTCACCATCTATAGTGATTGAGAGTTTTGCTGGGTATAGTAATCTGGGCTGGCAATTGTGTTCTCTTAGTGTCTGTATGATGTCAGTCCAGGCTCTTCTGGCTTTTATAGTCTCTGGTGAGAAGTCTGGTGTAATTCTTATAGGTCTGCCTTTATATGTTACTTGACCTTTTTCCCTTACTGCTTTTAGTATTTTTTCTTTGTTTTGTGCATCTGATGTTTTGATTATTATGTGACGGGAGGTATTTCTTTTCTGGTCTAGTCTATTTGGTGTTCTGTAGGCTTCTTGTATGTTTATGGGCATCTTGTTCTTTAGGTTAGGGAAGTTTTCCTCAATAATTTTGTTGAAGATATTTACTGGCCCTTTAAGTTGGGAATCTTCATTCTCATCTATACCTATTATCCTTAGGTTTGGTCTTCTCATTGTGTCCTGGATTTCCTGGATGTTTTGAGTTAGGAGTTTTTTGCATTTTGCATTTTCTTTGACAACTGTGTCAATATTTTCCACCGTATCTTCTGCATTTGAGATTCTCTCTTCTATCTCTTGTATTCGGTTGGTGATGCTTGCGTCTGTGACTCCTGATCTCTTTCTTAGGTTTTCTATCTCCATGGTTGTCTCCCTTTGAACTTTCTTTATTGTTTCTATTTCTAGTTTCAGATCCTGAATGTTTTTGTTTAATTCCTTCTTTGTGTTTTCTTCCATTTCTTTAAGGGATTTCTGTGATTCCTCTTTAAGGGCTTCTATCTGTTTACTTGTACTCTCCTGTATTTCTTTAAGGGAGTTACTTAATTCCTTCTTATAATCCTCTATCATCATCATGAGAAGTGATTTTAATTCTGAATCCTGCTTTTCAGGTGTGATGGGGTGTTCAGGGCTTGCTATATTGGGAGAATTGGGCACTGATGATGCCAAGAAACTTTGGTTTCCGTTGCTTATGTTCTTGCGCTTGCCTTTCGCCATCTGGTTAACTCTAGTGGTACCTGCCCTCACTGTGTAAAACTGGAGTCTGTATTTCCAGTTATCTTGCTTATTGCAGAGCTCCTCAGAGTCCAGAGGTCTCTGTGGTCTTATGCTCCTAATCTCCTGGGTGGAATAACTCCTGGGACCCAGGCCACCTCTTGGATCTGGAAATCCTTCTGCTCTGAGTGCAGTGGGTCCTCGATGACTCAGGATTCAGTTTCAGCTGCTCTGAGTGCAGTGGCTCCAGCTGCTCTGAGTGCAGTGGCTCCTGGATGACTCAGGATTCAGTT
>NW_021604566.1:17034656-17039042 GCF_004785775.1 Grammomys surdaster
TCCTGGATGACTCAGGATTCAGTTTCTCCACAGGACAGGAGCAGACCGACTCTGTGTCTGCTCCAGCCCAGAGGACCAGGCAGGGGCAGAAGGGCGAAATATTTTTTTAATAATAGTTAAAACTCAAAACAATGCTCTCTCTAAATTCTGAGTCATTTAAAACTGATTTTCAAGTGAGAAAAAAAATGCACATAGAGAAGTAGTAGTCTCCTTTTGTTATATAAATGCCTTTCATTGCCCAACCAACTATGTGTGTTTGCATGTTCATAAGTGCTTATGTGTGTATGTGTGTGTTGCTTGGTTGCATCCAGGGCCTTAGGTCAGTGATAATGTTTCATTGAGTTTCCTGGCCCTATTTATTTAATCCCCTAACTCTTTTATAAATGTTTGCTCAACATCTTTTCCTTGGTGCCCATTATCTTCATGCACTATGCTGATGATGTAACCAGCTGTGTCCTTTCATATCTGGAAGCTTCCTTCAAGTGTTTGCCTGAGATTCACAGGCCCCTGACCTTCAGTTAAAGTATGTTGTGTGATTTGGTAGGGGAAAGACCAAGACAGGCCTCCTTTGGATGACCAGTAGAAGAAATAGAACATATCTTTGCTAAAGTATTGGCTGCATCACTCTATACATTCTGCAGTCTTTCAGGATTCCTCAGAGTTTCCACACTACTTATCAGTGCATAAGAATGTCTGTATTAGTACCTCATCTACTCTGGAGCTGGAGAAAGCTGCCTGGTCGTGTTTTTAATCTAGATTTTGTCTTAAGTCTTTGACCTTTTATTGAGTAATGGCAAGTAGAGAAGTCAGAATGAAGTTCATTCCATTACTTTAAATGAAAATAAGTCATTCTTTGAAAAGCTATAATTCTGACATAATAATTACTACTAATTCTGAAGCCTGGCTGATTCCAGCATAGACATTTGTATAGAATTTAGAATACCACATGCCATATACATTCCATACTACGGTAGGCTCACTTACATTGTATTACTATTTTTAGCATTGATAATAGTCTATAGTGTTACATTGCTGGATATATTTTAGTGTAATGAAAGCTTAAAATGGTAATCTAAAGAAGAAGAATTGGTATGCAAATTCAAGTGAAGCACATTTACAATTAGAAAGTATTATTTTTTCTGTTCTTCATTTTATTTTTTATTGGATTTTTAAATTTATATTTCAAATGCTATCCCCTTTCTGAGCCCCCCCATAGCTCCTATCCCATCCCCCTCCCCTGTTTCTATGAGGGTGTTCCCCTACCCACCCACATACTCCAATTTCCCCACCCTCGAGTTCCCCTACACTGGGGCATAAAGCCTTCACAGGACCAAGGGCCTCTCCTCCCATTGATGCCCAACACGGCCATTCTCTGCTACATATGCAGCTGGAGCCATGGGTTGCTCCACGTGTACTCTTTGGTTGGTGATTTAGTCCCTGAGAGCTCTGGGGGGGGGGTCTGGTTGGTTGATATTATTGTTCTTTCTATGGGGTTGCAAACCCCTCAGCTCCTTCAGTCCTTTCTCTAACTCCTTCACTGGGGACCCCATTGGGTATCCTGTGCTCAGTTCAATGATTGGCTACAAGCATCCTCCTCTGTATTTGTCAGGCTCTGGCAGAGCCTCTCAAGAGACAGCTATATCAGGCTCCTGTATGGGGTATCATAGGGAGTAGTTAATTATGGATTCCCCAGAATTTTAAATCCAGGGTTATAAACTAATACATAAAATTAACTTTAATGTGAAAAGAAATTTCTGAACACAAATATAGTTGTGATCAGAAAGTTGGGAGTCTACAAAGCAAACATGCTGCCATTCGTCTTGAGGGCATGCACTAATTCTACCATCAGACCTGAGTGCAGCTGGCTCCAGCCAGCTTATCCTCCATTTTGTGAATAAGACTCAACATATGAAGGAATACTATGAGCTCTCTCTACTCACAGATTTAACTAGTGGTTAAAAGCAAAGAGATGCATTTTAAGCATCTATGTATTATTTTTCGAGCAAAATTTGAGCAACTAGATATTGCTTTGTTGAAAAGTCCTTTTTCTACTTTATGAAAGGACTTAAAAAAACCCCAGAGAATATGCGCTTTATGTGTAAAATTAGGTTGTTATTCTTTAATGTCTACTCTTTCAAAAATAAAATGTCATTGATGTTAAGAACACAAATTTTCCTTGTTTTTTTGAGAGTGAGTCTCCTGAGCCGAACTTTGCTGCTGAATTTCTTTCCCTGGAGGCTAAAGAAAGAAATTCCTTCTCTGTTCAATATAAGATGTTTACTCAGATAGTCAGATAGCACAGCTTTGAAAAGATTTCCTTGACCTTAAACATCAGAGTCAGCTTTCTCTGCCAACTTTGTTAAAAAGCATCTGGACTGATATTTTGCTCCATATACAGTTTTATATTGACAATTTAATTGTTTTCAAAGCCATCATGTGACATATATTAAGAATTAGAGAAAATTCTGTTGCAAAGTATGCAGTAAATAAATGCTGCTTGTTACATGTAGCTCATTAATATTTTAGAAAACAACATTCTTAAAATTGAGAGTAAATTTCTGAGAAATATGATTCTCAAAGAACTGTAATTATTATTTTCTAAGTTACTATATATGTGACCATAAATAACTTAAAATCAGTAGCAAAAGAAGACTTAAAATATGTATTTTCATGATTAAAACAAGGAAAAATTATTTTTCAGTAGGATTAAATATTCAACTCTGTGATTCATAGTTGAGTCTATATCAGGCTTATTCATTTTAAAAGTTAGATGTATTTCATATTTTTACAAAGAGGTAAAAACTTTTAAAGATTACTTTTATATTAATTTATAAATTATTGAGTTGCAATGATAATACAGTTTTAAATCATCCAAAAGTGTTATGTAAATATCATACCACTTACTGGCTATCATCATCTTCAATATCACATCACCTCAACCATTTAATGCTTTTTCATATTTTTCATCTTGTTTATTCATAGAAAATGATAACAAAAGGAAGTAATTACTATTTATAGAATATGAGAAATCATTGCTAAATAATCTACAAAAATATATGACCAAAATATGAAATAATAACAAAAACTCTGGACTATTATTTTCACTGTTTCACATCTGCTTTAGAGTGTATAATATGCTGTGATAGATGTGTTTACTGTGAAATCAAAGAAGTGTTAGTTGGAATGAATCAATAATCTTTGGCTGTCATGGAATGGAGCACTTGGCAAATGAACTTCTAAGGGATGTCCATGTATACAGAATCTTGCCCTGATGTAGGCTTGCCTACCTCTGGCATAGAACATAAAGAATCATACCCATTCTTTGGCAGTGTACCCATGACATTTGGCATTAGGAAAGTAGATGGACTAACATGATCAATTGGGAAGCTTTGTGCATTTGACCAGACTATGTCACAAAATATGGCTGCTCCCCATGTTCCCACTTTCTATAAAATGACTCATTGCTGCTGCTTAACACAGTATTTGGTATTCACTAAGTAAGATGAGCATACCTTTATCTTGAAAAAGAATGTTATAAAGTACTTAAGCAATTCAGAGAAAATAATATAGATAGTAGTTAGAAGCAACAATAGAAATACTATTGTGAGGCTGTAAAATTTTTTTCTTGCAAGCTTCATGTTTATAAATAACTTTGTCAACTATTAAAGCTTATTATTTATTTTGTTAAAATATAATTACATTGTTTTTTCCTCTTCTCTTTAAGCGTTCCAACCCCTATTATGTTGACACACTCTCTTAAATTCATAGCCTTTTTGTGACACACAGAGAGAGAGAGAGAGAGAGAGAGAGAGAGAGAGAGAGAGAAAGAGAGAGAGAGGAAACTAGAAAAGATTTCCTTCTTATTCAGTGGATCTTAAATGCTATTAGACAGCTTTTGGTTACAACAAAGTTATGAGTGCCACTATTACACCCTTAAAAATAGTTTGTTGTGATGCTCATTGTTGTGGTTAGTAGGTGTCACAAGTGAATAGGACTATTGTTTGCTTTCCTGTCTTGGAAGTTTCCATTGAACCTTTTGGTACCATGATAGCTAGAACTCAGAGAGGAGGTTTTCAGGTTGGATTCAGATCATGCACTTGAGTTCTGTGTCAACATGCATAGTATCGACAGTATGAAATGAAAGTCTTACTTTTAACTTCTGGGAGGCAAATAAAGGAAGCAGAAGGCTATATCATTTAAGAAGTCACTTGAGCTTCACAGATTAACTATTTAAATTGAGACTTATCATGGCTAGTGTTGGGATTCTTGTCAGATGAAGTATGACTACTGGGAGACTCATGTCAGTCTGGATAACATTGTCACCCATGGTATTGTACTCTCTCCCTCTCTCTCTCTCTCTCTCTCTCTCTCTCTCTCTCTCTCTGT
>NW_021604566.1:17039142-17055877 GCF_004785775.1 Grammomys surdaster
ACTCTCTCTCTCTCTCTCTCTCTCTCTCTCTCTCTCTCTCTCTGTCTCTGTCTCTCTCTCTGTCTCTCTCTCTCTGTCTCTCTCTCTCTGTCTCTCTCTGTCTCTCTCTCTCTCCCTCCCTCCCTTCCTTCCTCTCTCTCTTGCTCTCTCTCTCTTTGTGTATGTGTGTGTATGTTTGTGTATGTGTACATTATTTTTTAGAATATATTGTTCTCTGATCTGTCGGTTGTTTTGAGTAAATGTATTATATCAGTTAGGCTTTTGGAGATGGTAGAAGTATCATGAAGCTTCGTGATGAGTTATATTTTAAGCCTCTCCTTAATTATTCTTGATTAGAATTTTATCAGGTGTTAATATTCTTGTGGCCACTTTGTAAACAAGACCAACAAGACATTTTAAATGACTTGACCATATGCCAATGGAAATGGAATAGTTATGTAGTAAATTTTGGATTCCAAGATGGAGGAGTCCAACTCTGTCTTGGAATGTGACCCCTCAAACCCAGGCTGCATTTTACCCATCTGACTCTTTATTATGTGTTGAAGATCGGTGGTATATAGCATAAGATCAAATACTGTTATTTATAGAAATGAAATAAAAAAGAACTGGCCCCATGCCATGTTGCCTATTACCCATGGCATACTATTGCCTATTGTCACATTATAGTTAACAACCAGCAAATATAGAATGAGTATTCTAGATGTAAAGGCCTCGTAAGTCCCCAAAATGGGCACCTCTGTCTGATTTGTCACTCTAACTTCTCTGGTATTTTAAACAATTCCATGAACTTAGTATCTTTTAAATATTCTTGTTTCTTTTTAACCAATAAAATAAATTAATAATGGAAGTTAATCTTTAACACTATTCAGATAATATTAGTTTCAAGTATACAGTAAACTTTCTGCATTGCCTGACTCATTTCATAAATAGGAAACAAAATCTCTAGTCAAACTGAATTCAGCATACAATTAGTATTGGCTCCTTATGTTGAGAGCCATCAAAGCTTCTAGTGTACCTGAGACAAACTATCAAATGTAAAAGTTTACTTATTCAAAACCATTTTTCTTCAATATATGAGGCAAAATGCCATTTGGCATACTGATGTGGAGTGGGGAAGCTTATGATGCCTCCACGTTACATAAAGAATTGCAAACAACTAAAGAATGTTGAGAGCAGGAGCAATAATTTTCCTTGGGAAGATCACATCAATTGGTTATACAATATCAAAATGTCAGCCTTGAGAACATATACATTTTAATAAGCTTATATAAACTAAGCAAGCTGCATTTGTGTGTTTAGAAATAAGCACACACTCATATGCACACACACACACATTCACAAACAGACACACACACACACACACACACATTCACAAACAGACACACACACTCACCAATTTAGAAAAAGAGGATATGATTTTGAGTGAGGGAAGGATGGAGGGTACACAAGAGAATTTGAAAGGAAAGAAGAGGAGAGGCAAATTATATAATTATATTATAATCCCCTAAATTACAGGAAGTATTTTAGAACACCCTCCTAAAATCAGATGCACACATAATATTAAAACAGCAGTCATGGCCTGGATATGACATAAAAGCAATATAAGAGGACCTAAATTTTTGAAACTGAATTGAAAACAGTGATCACGATTTCCCAGAACAGGATGTTAGACATTTTACTTGCAGCAGTTATTGTCAATAGAGAAATATTTACACGATTCATAATGAATGCACTCAGTCTCCATTTACACTGTGGTTTGAAAAAGTATTTGCAAATATGGTAGTTTTAGACACTTGCAGACACTCAAAGCTCTTGTCCAATTAAACTAACAACTTCATTTCTATCCAGTTTTTATTGCTTCCCTGTGGTAGTAATTTTGCTCACTTCTTCCATTCCTGAACAGAATTCCTCTACTTTGTCACACTTTCATGCATTTCTTCCTCCTCACTCATAATTTTCAGGTGTTTACTTGGTGAATCTTTCTTAGCCTTCTTACAGATGTCTGTTAATAACATTTTGAAGTAGAATTCCAGTCTGAAACATGGAGATTACTTAGTCCTATAAAACTGTTCAAAACATTCAGAAAAATTCAACATCCTTGAGTAATAAGTCTGAGAACACATGGATGTACCAACATTCTGAACATATTGCTCTTTTCAGGACACACTTTCCTGTTCCTCATGGCCCACATCTCCAGGCCTGCGGTGGGAGAAGCGTTGGTGTGACCTCAGGCTCATTCCCCTACTGCATGCCCGCTTCTCTCAGTATGTGCCAGGGACTGACTTGAGTCGGTGAGTCTATTTGAAACTCTGAATAAAAAGGGAGGGCAAAGCTCAACCTTTCAGCATAATGTGTCATGTAATTTTAGTGTGTTTTTCAAAGTACAGAAGAGAGTTTTAAAGGAATACTCTACCACTGCAGAACAAGGAGAACATGATAAATTTGGGGACCAAAGCCAGAGGAAGCCCTGATCCTGTCATAAACAATTGTAGTGGATCTGGTATGTGTAAGACTATATTGAGCTTAATAGTTTTCTTGAGTTCATGTTAATAAGTTGTTTCATTTTCAAAGTAGTTGTGTAGCTTACACATTTATCTGTGTGGTGTTAAGGGTCAAACCCAGAGCCTTGAGTGAAACTTCAGATCTCCACCTGTAGCTTATTATCTACCGTTCTCATGTTATTAGTTTTGCAAATAAGTATATGAGTTTATTTTTCTTCTTTTTATCATGCTCAGTATTGCTCGGGATGTGGAATGGATTGTTTCTCCATACCAGATTTGGGGCTTTGTTGATCTCTTCTTTACATAGTTTTTTAAATAAAATGTTTTTGCCTTTTTTTTCACTTATTTTGTTTGTTTCTTAATTGATAATTTGTCTTATGTTTTTTTGAGATAGATGCCTCAGAGCCCAAGAAACCTTTCTGAAAATGCTTCTTGTGTGCTTCCAATTAACCCCCTGATCAGGTCACATAAACACACAGATTCCAGATACTCACTGGGTCAGATAGACTCTTGTCTATGGTTGGCTCATATCTCCTTCTGCTCAGAGATGTTATTTACGTTGTTTGTGACATTCCAGTGTGAGAAACATTTTCTAGGTCCTTCAAAGTATGGGTAAGAGGAAACCCAGGGGAACTACCATCTTGTCATTGTGTAACTCTAGTATCCCATTATAACCAAAGGTTTTATAAGAAGACTTTCCTGCCTCAGTTGTAGTGTCTGCCTTTGACCACATGGCTTTAGTTGACTATAGTAGACCTGATAAGAATCCAGCCAGTTTTTC
The DNA here is from genome assembly GCF_004785775.1 of Grammomys surdaster. Lineage (NCBI taxonomy): Eukaryota > Metazoa > Chordata > Mammalia > Rodentia > Muridae > Grammomys > Grammomys surdaster. The sequence continues at coordinate 17,042,425 of NW_021604566.1, forward strand.
CTTGTCAATATTAAAAACTCACTTGTACAGATACCAAATAACATTTTTGAACTGTAGACTAGATAGGGATATATGGCAAAATTTCTAAGGACTTAGAGATTTTAAGTATTGTTTCAGAATTATTTAGCTTCCTGTTATGATTTCATGCTGGATATTTTTAATCTTGTGATATTTGTTGAAGGCAAGTTTTTCTCAGAATCTACATTATTTGAAAAGAATGTTCCACCTGCTTTGTTGTTGTGGTTGTTTAGGGTTCTTTTGTTTCCCTTGAGACAGGGTTTCTCTGTGTAACCCTGTGTATCCTGGAAGTCTCTGTAGACCAAACTTGCCTTGAACTCTAAGAGAGCTACCTGCCTCTGCCTCCCAAGTGCATGTACCAAAACTACCCACTTGTTTTTATAAAAGCACAAGCAAATGTTTTTTTGTTGCAAAGTTCTACATTTTTTACCTTGACAATATTCACTTATGAGTAGTTTTGATCCTCTGGCATCACTGTACACATGTTCCTTCCTACAGGTTAGTGAGTTCACTGATTTTTGACATCATTGACGTAGCTTGGCTTATCATTCCAGGGAATGTAATGTCATGTCTCCTGATATGCACATTTTAATGATTTGAATGTCTTTTGATTACATTTGTCAACAGAAAATTCCACTTTGATGAAATGTCTAGTTTTGTTTTGTTGTATACTGTATTTACTAATTTATTTGTTTTTGCACTTTACATCTGTGAACTATATATGTGGTCAAAAAAAGTCCTTTTGCTCAAAAAATTAAGTGTAATAATCTTTTTATTTCCTCTTAATTTTATAAGCAATTATTTGTGCTAATTGATTTTTTAATACCTTATTGCTATTTTAATTTGGACTAAACTTCATACTACTATGGTTGTTTAGTGTAATATAATACATTAATTTTGTTTTTTTCTTGAGAAATGCTAGATTCTTAGAATACTAAACACTGTGCTGTTCTTGTCATTTCAATATTTTGTAACATTTTAATGATAGTTTGCTTAAGATACACTCCTGTTTTCATAAATCTGTTTATTTAAGTATGTACTGCTCGTAATCTATCTAATTTTTCTTCATTCTTCAATGGACTCTCAAATTTCTGCTTTAAGAATTCTCCTAATATTTGCATTAAGGACTGTTTTTAAAAGTGGTCATTTGTTTCATTTAGTTATTTTCTTTTAAAAATAGGTAGTTATCTTATATAGATGTTTATATCAATTCTATAACATAGTTTGTCTCAAAAGAATTTTGTGTGAGTCCAAATGATTGTATATTTTTATTTTTCTAATATCTCAGCACAATGATGAGTTTTAGCTACTAAATCAATTATACTTGTTAAGACAGTAGTCATAAGCAGTTACAAATAAAACTTTGTTCATAATAGATTTATGTGTCAATTCAGTTTCAAGAGCTAACTTACCATTCACTTATTCTCTCAGTAAAGACTAATTAAATGTCTTCTTCCAGAGAGCTCATAGGCTATGCTGCAGAGATTATGCCTATTTTCTCTGTGAGGATGAGAACAAGTAATCATGTACAATGTCACATAAATATTTGTTTTGGTGTCAGTTGACCTAAGATATCCATTTGTGCATATACATGTACATATACATATGCATATGCATATACATCATATTCATACACATATATGTATACATATACACATATATCATGCACATACACTACACATGTACATATACACAAATATATGTATTTCAGTGATGTAGTACTTTTCAAATTTAGTAGCAAATCAAGTTTTTTCCATGTCATTTACTGTCATGATATAAACTAACACATCACAGTGTTATTTTTGTCAGAGATAGATAATATGTGTTTATTACATGCTGAATATCCTGATTCAAAATCTTTAAACTCTGAAGCATTTCAGAATATCACTGACAAGAATGCTCCAAAAGGAAGCAGAGATTATAGGAACATTTTATGGTTGTTTCCTATGTTTAATTCTTATTGTCATTATATGAAAAATATATGCATGAATAACCATGTGAATTTAGAAATGTAGCGTTTACTTCTTTGGGGTGCAGTTAGAATCACAGCCAGGGCTTCACACCTACCAGGTCAGGGATATCTTCTCCCAGAGTAGCATATTATAATGAGTTTTAATGAAGCAGAAATCTATCAATTACTTTATTATGTGGCAGGAACACCATTTATTTAATTTTATTTAAACTCTGAAAACTAGGAGTATTGGATAAAATTCATCAATGTTCCTACTATTAAGAAATATAAAAAGTTATATGCATACACGTTCCCATCTGATCCCTTTGTCTCAGCCACAAATTCTTCAGGTACTCTCTCCCTTGAAATTACTAGCCATACAGACCAGAAAACTGGGTAGATAGTTTTTGTTCTTTCTTATCCTCAAATTCCAATACTCTGTTCCACAGCTTTGTTACAGATGACCTCATGCTGCCTCTCCTTCTTCTCTGCTCCCATTCCCAGGAGACTATGTACATCTTCTCTTACAGCCTTCTTCACTCATACTATCCCTTTGCTTCAGCTATCAACACCAAGGGGCTCTATCTCTGGCAACTCATTGGCCACCCTAGACAGGGAATCAGATAAGCAATCAAAATTCTCCTCATCCCCTCTCTGCTCTCATCCCTTGCCCTCTAGAAGACAATCTGCTGACGCTTCTCTCTACTCTCTTCTTTCATTTCATGGGGACTTCATAGATTCTCTTGGCAGACTCAATTATCCTTCCTCCTGTGAACTCTCCCATACTCACACTTTTCTGGCATGATCCTATTCATTCATGCCATTTCCTAATTCAGAGAAAAACATTCGACCCAGTACCCCAAAGTGGCCATACTTGTCAGGGACCCAGAAGCACTCCCTACATGGTAACTCACAATTACCACTCTTTCCTAAGATCTGGAGATGGCAACATAAACCAAAGAATTAAAAATCCACCAAACAAAACCAAGATCTGATATTAACACCTAGATTTACAGTCATCTCAAATCCATAGGCTTAAACACCACCATCAAAAGAAAATCAATATCAGCCAGTATGATGAGTTGTCACTAGAGTCCAACAACTCTACTACAGCAGGCCTGAGAAATGTAATAGAGCTAAAACAAAAAACCAAGTACTTCAAAATAGCTATTATGGATATACTCAAGGATATTAACGAGAAAATGAATACATCCATTAATCAAATCTATGAAAACACTAACAAAGAGCAAAAGAAAGTTGTTTAAGACATGAAACTGGAAACGGAGCCACTAAAGAAAAATCCAAACTGAGGTAAAACTGGAAATAAAAAAATTTAGAAGCTTGAATGTGAACCTCAGATTTATACATCACCAAAAGAATAAAAGAGACGAGAAGAGAGAATCTCAGGTACTAAAGACAAGATGGAAGAAATAGATACAGAAAACTGACACAATAGTCTTACAAATCTTGAGATAAGGTTTGTACTGTTTTTTTTTTTTGCAAATGTTTTAGCTCATTAAATAAAACTTAAAAAGAGTGTGAGATCGGTGGAAATGACCCCCATTGGGCATAGTCTGTGCTTTTGTTTTAATTTTGTTTTTTCTCTCCGACATAGTCATGTGGCCTGTATGATTCAGGGCACAGATTTGGGAAGAAAGTTTTAAACAACCTTCAGAGGAGGGATGGATATAGCCCAATTACAGAGCTAGCTTCTTATTTAATTATAACATCATAAAACAACTTTTTAATATTATCCATACCTAAAAGACACATGAATTAGTGTTTTAAAGAAAAAAAAACTGAATTTGTGACCAGGTAGAGGGACCAGAGTAAGCTGTGAACAAAGAAGTCTTAGAGATAAGAAGAAAAATATTTTTTTTGAGCCCTGGCTCTGCAGAGGACACTGCAGAAAGGGGTTGAAAGATGCACCAGCTGTCAAGTAGGTTATGTGCACCACAGCTGTGTTCTTCTTTAATCTAGCTCCTGGTCCTGCATCTGCAACGAACCTATAGACTATAGTCAAAACTCAGATCCATCAAAAAGTAACTTAAAAGGACAGATCATTCACACAGTCAGGTGGGATTCAAACAAATAGGAGTTGACCTTATGATTTATTCCCTTGCATAAACAACAGCTTTCTTAAATTTTTACAAGAGCAGGTAATTTCATAAGTAAACCCTTAACAGCCCTTAACATTTAGAAGTCCATTTCCGCTTTATAGTTCTGTGAAGGACAGTTCTGCTTAAACTTTGAAACCTAAAGTTGGTCATCAATTAATGCTAACCCTGACATCACAACTGTTTTGTGTATTGCAGTTACACCCTTGTCACCTCTCTTCACTTTCACTCTCTTCTCTTTTTCTTTCTCCTTTCCACTTCTTAGCTACTTTAAAGTGCTGAGACAGCCACGGTCCAAAGGAGGAACGTTTAGAATGTAAATAGGGAAAATAATTAATAAAAAATAAATAAAGGAAAAAAGCAAACAGATAAGTAAATGAAACAAAACAAAACTGAGACAGCTGTTGGTCAAAATTGAAGTGTTGACATGAATAATCCATACCTAGGGATAAGCTAGACATGTGTGGAATGATTTGTAAACTCTTACTGATAATCTCTTATTGTCATAGGCCAAGCAACCTCTGTTTCCCAAAATATGTCTTGTTTTTCAGGGCCCTTGGGTTTGTTTTTGGATTTCTGTTTTCTGTGTGAGATTTATGCTTTTCCTTGGCTTTCCCACCATAACTTTTCTAGTATTTAGGCTGAGGAACCTGGAGCAATTTTGTTGTCTCTCACCAACCATTTTTAATTACGAATTTATTGAATTGAATCCATTCATGTGTCCTCATTCATCTGTGTACCTAAGAAGAGTTTCCACGTCACATTATTTCCCTCGTGTTTTTGTAGTCCTAACCACACCCCTTGTTTATACATGACAAGCACACAAACACTTGCTATGGATCTATTCCAGGTTTCCTTTGCCTGCAAAGTGTTCAGAACCTTCCTCAATTTTATCTGCCTATTCTACACCCAGGATCCTGCTTAAATATGTGTTAATCAAGTCACAATAACTTTGTATGTGTTAGCCTCTGAAACTCTTGTTTCTAATGCACAAAAGTCACTGCCTCACTTCTCCTATCTAAACCTCACAAAGTAAGTGTACTTATGACACAGAATCAATTATGAAGAAAAACAATAATAGTTAACTTTAGTTATTAGAAATATATGTATTTTAATGCATTATCCAGAGTATAAAATTATAAAACTAGTCTTCCAGGTTTATTCTGTTTGGGACTATGTAAGACATTACATAGATTTAAGAAGTGAACTGAATGCATTGACTTTACTTAGCTAAAAATATCTATCCACCATGCTCTTATTGTAGCTTATGAAGAAATGTTCATAGCAAACTCAGAGTGGAAAAATATACATTGCTCTCAAATTGGTCCTCCTTTTCCATAGACAGTTTTGCTTCTGTCTGGACTTTTCAAAAATTATTTTTTAAGTACATGAATGTTTAGCATGCATGTATATCTGTGTAACACATTTATAATGTTTCTCTTGAAAATCAGAAGAGAAAACTGTAGTTTACAGATGGTGGTGAGCTTCCTTTTTGGTGTTGAAAATAGAACCCAGGTTTTGTAGAAGAGGAGCCTTTGCTTTTAACTGCTGAGCCTTCCCTTGAACCCCATGTCTGGATACTTTAAGTGCCTTACTCACTCTTGAATATTGGGATAAAAGCACAAGGGTAGAGAGATGGCTCATCTATTAAAGGCTAAACTCAGAACAAAAATGTAAGAATTAAGCTCTATTTATAGGTGAATTATGAATATACATTTGTCTTGAAGCATACTTTTACCATAAAAAGTTTTAGATCACTTTATTTTGAGCAAATATACATTTTAACAGAAAATAAGCCATGCATATTTGAGCACTTTCCTTTCTCTGGTATGAAGTGTCAGGTGTGATAATTAGTTTCTCTAAAACCATTAACAAATAGAATGCAGAATGCTTTGGCTGCCAAAGCTGGCAGCAGGTATTTCATTTAGAGACTGGATCTAGTCTAGAGAGAAAATAAATGGACAGAGATCTGCACATGACCTTGAGCTAGGTGTATGCTCTCTGGGTTTACCTTCCCTTCAGGAGATGCATAATGGCTAGTATCCTCAAATGCCCAGTTGTGAACTGATGGAGCCAGGAAAGGTGTGTATTTTAGAGAGAATATGTGAATGCATGCAGTTTGCATCTTATGTCAAATGCCCAGCTGTGGAAGTTTTCTATCACTTCCTGATTGGTGGCTTTAAGTATGACTTGTGGATTTTCTAAAGTGCCACACATAACCCAACAGAATAATTCTCCTGGTCAGAGTCTTGGTGACTCCAATTCATGTTGTGGTCTCATGATTTTGCCCATTAAACTTATATTTAAACAATGCTTAAGAAATTAACATGTGTTTGCAATTTTTATACTCTAAGTCAGGAACGTACAGATGTCAAGACACAGAATTATAGACTGGGCATGTTTGGCCTAAAGGAAAAGAATATCCCCTAAGTTGAGGCTGTTCAATATTGCATACTTTGTTTTATATCTCAAAGGTTGTCCACATTTAGCTGAATTTAACAGTGTCATCTAATTATTTGTAAATAGATAATATCCTGATCTTTTAGTTGCTTCAATTTAAAATGGATGTATTTATAAAGGAGGTAATCAGATTTGAACCTGGAAGCTCTTTGCTCTGTTGTGCGAAGGAAGGACTCTTCAGGTCCTGGACCAAGCTGTAAACAGTTAACTAACACAGTGTTTGGTCTGTTCTGTTCTGATGTACTCTTAGGCAGAACGCTTTCCAAGTGGTTGCTGTGGATGGAGTCTGCAGTGGAATTCTTCAGTGCCTCTCTACTGAAGATTGCATGGATTGGCTCCACGCAATAGCAGCTAACATTTCAAACCTCACAAAGCACAATGTAAGTACTGATTCAAGGAATAAATATCTAACCAGAAAGTCTTTCAGCATATGTAGGTTTATTCTGTGGCATTTAACTTTGCTTCATCTGCTTAGTGCCTTTCCAAGAATGAATTTCCTTCTGCTTCCTGGGAAAGCTGTTCTGAAACACAAGAGAAAAATCGCCTCAGCGTGAAAACTCAGGCAGTACTGACCTTCGAGAAAACACTCACAGGTTTCTTTTTCCCAGTGCCAAAAGCAACTGCTTTAAATAAACATGATACAGGATTTGGCATGGGAATGGTGTGTTTAACTAAGAGCACCCTCAGCAAAATGCTGGTGAATTTCAAGGAAATATTGGTTTGTCTTCGGTGACCCTAGGACTGCAGCTGAGAATGTGTGAAGGAGAAGATCCAAGCAAAAGGTGTTAGCAGAGACTGAAGGTTTCCTGTGGTTCTATGTGGGCATAAGGCTAGTGAGTGGATGAACTTATGGGATGCCAGCACCTGTACAGAATGGCCAGGTCTCTGTCATTAGAAACAGCTTCTCTCCTAACCTGTGTTTCTCACACCCTTCTTCTCCCTCATTTCCTGTGTGGTTTTGTGGTCATTATGTCTTTGTTACCATTGCATTGAAATAATTAATCCTTTCATGATATTCTAGAAAGATATCTAACAAAATTTGAAAATCATAAACCAGGAAGAAGCTTAGGCTATAAAATGCTCTTTGGGCAAACACACAGACCTGGATTTGATACCCAGAACACATGAGAAAAAGCATAGCACCCTACATTTTTAATCAGCACTGGGGGATAGAAACAGTCAAATCACTGACACGTACTGGCTAGGACGCACAGAGCATTTGACAAGCATCAGGCAAGTGGTTGTGCTGCAACGAACTGATGTGTAACAACTGAAGTTGCTCTTGAGCATCTATACACAGGCATCTACACCTGCACATGAATACAAGTGTATTTACACTGACACACCCACACACCCACTAGTGTCATGTTGTTTAATGTTGATAGTATTATAATAGATCATTCCATTTTTGCATTTATGCACCTGTATCTACACTTGCACATGAACCCACACACATTTACACAGACATACACACATACCCACTAGTGTCATGTTGTTTAATGTTGATAGTATTAAAATATAGATCATTCCGTTTTTGAAAAAAAATACTTGTGGTCACCTATTCCTTTGTCTCCGTTTCTTCATATGCCCTCAATTATTTCATAACATTTGTGAAATAATGGTAAAAACTCAGAAGTTTGAATTCAAGAGTTAGGCAAAATTTGCAAATCTTACCACCTTATGTAGTTACAACTCGTTCTTAAAGCAAATGTCCCTCTCACCCAGAGTAACTGCAGATTTTGCTTTTGGCCCCAGAAAGATCTTAATAAATATATTGTATCTTTCTTCAAACCAAGACAGTCCAAGCTGTTATAACCAACTGTCTTGTATTTGTGTTGCTTTTAAAATATTCTAGGGGTGAGATTATTCACAAAGCTGAATTATACTGTTGTGCTAAAGCAGACAAAGGAAGATTAAGATGTGGCTGAACAAACACAGATAGACTGAGTACTCATAAGCCTCACCAAGCCACTTGAGCAAAACTGATGTTCTATTTTCCTGCTAACCTTTGCTAATTTTGTGGTGTCCTGCTAAAGCTGAGCTATGAGGATTATAATTCTCTCTCTCTTGTATTTCTCTGCTAATACCTTATGAGAATGTGATTTTATGTTTCTTGGCAGCAATCCTGACAATATCTTACTCATGAACCATGGTTCCGTATACATGAGAAACATCTTTTTTTTTCTTTAAAGTGTAGAATGCTAAGCTTTAAATAATTCTTTCTTCATAGCAAGATTCAAATTGTCAGTGGCCTAGATCCTACGAATGCTCTTAGAAAATCTGTTCCTGGTAAGAAATGTTTAGTTCAAAAAATGGAGCCAACTGAGTGCACCTGTAAACCTAGTACTGTGATAGGATTACAGCAAAGGTGCAGAAGCTATTGTAGAAAACAGATACCAGCTTCATGGCACAATTTCAACCATGACAAGTGTTCACCATGAAATATAGAAAATAGTCTGCCTTGTCTGAGCCCAGTGGGAGATGTGCCTAGCCCTTCAGAGACTTGATGTGCCAGGGTGGAAGGATACCCAGAGGACCCCCACCCTCTCAGAGGAGAAGAGAAGGGGAAGGGATTATGTGAAAGGAGAACCAAAAAGGGGGACAGTTATCAGGATGAAAAATGAATTAATAAATAAATTAAAGGAAAACCTATCTTTTTAGAACATTTGGGATCTCTAAAGCTGTTTAATACATAGTTTTATTATGTGGGTGTTTCAGAAAAAAGTTGATAGGTTTCAAGTAAAAAATAATGTGTCTCAAGAAATACAAAAAAATAAAACTTAAAAATAATAGATGGTAAAAAAAATAGACAAACAAAAAGCATTATGGGAGAAATTAATGAATGAAATGAGAAGAATTGGTAGAACAAGTGAAATAAAAAACTGCTTTCATTGTGAAATAATCAAGATTTATAAACCAAAGTAATGAAAAGAAAGAGAAGATACATATTAAAAGTTGTAGATGAAAAAACATGTTGCAGCAGACTCTAACACAATACAGAGAGTTGTGAAGACATACTTTGAAAACACATTTTTAAAAACTAGGTTATGAAGAACTACAAATTGATAGAGACATGTTACCACATATCATTAAATCAAGAGTATCCAGACAAGTTACTCAGTTACATAGCAGCAAAGAATTTGAGATAAAGCCCATGACCAGATAGATTGACTGCTGAATTAGAATTATCAAATTATTCTGTATAATTGAAAGGAACAAAGACGAACATGATCAAATTCATTTCATAAACCCATTATAACAATGATCGTGATCAGATAAAGACAAAATGAAAAAAAAAAAACCAAAATGAATATTCTAGTGTCATGCCCTATTGAACATAGAAGCTAAATATCTCAATGAAATGCTTATAATCCAATTTAGCAAATTAAGATTATGTGCTGTGATCAAGACTGTTCATTTTAGGAGTACAAGCATGGTTTAGTATGTATAGACCAATTAATATGATATAGAACATCAATAGACTTAAGAAAAGAAAAAAACAACAACAATTAATGAACTGGAGGCCATTCATTTTAGATAGAGCAAGGGCATATGTGAAAAGCATTGGGGATGGAGGAAGAATGCATAATATCATAACTTACCTTTAAATTTAAAAATAAAATTTATGTATAAAAAAAGAAAAATCACACATGCTATCTCAGCAAATGTGGGAAGTCTTTCCCAAGAGTTTAACATACCTTCATGATTAAATCCTAAAGAAACTAGAAATAGGAATTATATACTTCAACAGTAGAAAGCCTGTATACAACAAACCTACATCTGACATAATAGTAAATATAAGGTCAGAGCATAACCTCTAATATCAGGGATGAGATAAGGGTGTCACTGCACTCTTACTCAGTGTAGTACTTAGAGTTATACACAGAAAAATAAAACTAGAGAAAGAAAGGCAAGGCATATCAGGAAGGATGAAGTCAAATTCATTCCCATGTTGATCCTGTACTTAATAAACCCTACAAGAAAATACTTAGATATAATAAAAAGTAGTTGGAAACCACATTAATATACACATCTCACAATTTTCTTTATATTAATAATTGGTCTGCCATGAAAAAACTCAGCAAAAATAGAGTCTCACTAACAATAGTTTCAAATAGGTTCAGTACCTAGGGATAACCCAGGAGGAGAAAGACCTCTATAATACCATCTCTCAAGCTCCAGGAAAACACTGAAGATGTCAATAGAATATTAAAAATAACATTAATGATTAAGAATTGTAAACATCAATATTGTGAAAATATTGATAAAATCAATCAATAGAACGAATGCAGTCTAGATGAATACATGGCATTCATTACAGAATTAGAAACGTACTCATTTGTTATTCATATATGGGAGCAAAACGTGCCCTCAACTGCTAACACAATCTAGATAAAAAGAGCAATGAGGCAGAATTCCTGAGCACAGCTTACACTAAGAACAATAAATAATAACAAAACCAGCAAGTTGCTCACGGAAACAGACAGGAAGACCCATGCGCTTGCATAAAAAATCCAGAGATAAATGTGCACAGATATGACTGCATGTAACTAAAATGGTATAAAAGCAGATTGGGGAAAAAAAGGAAAACAATTCTTGATCTTAGAGCATAGGTCATTGGTGTTCTGTTAAGGAACTTTTCCCCTGTGCCCAAGTATTCGAGGCTCTTCCCAACTTTCTCTTCTATTACTTTCAGTGTATCTGGTTTCAGTGTATGTGGAGGTCCTTGATCAGCTTGGACTTGAGCTTTGTACAAGGAGATAAGAATGTATCGATTTGCATTCTTCTACATGCTGACATCCAGCTCAATCAGCACCATTTGTTGAAAATGCTGTTCTTTTCCCACTAAATGGTTTTAGCTACTTTGTCAAAGATCAAGTGACCATAGATATGTGGGTTCATTTCTGGGCCTTCAATTCTATTCCACTGATCTTCCTGCCTGTCCCTGTTCCATGACTATGGAAAACTTGGGCACAGGGGAAAAGGTCCTGAACAGGGCACCAATGGCTTATGCTCTAAGATCAAGAATTGAAAAATGGGACTTCATAAAATGTAAGGCAAAGGACACTGTCAATAGGACTAAACAGCAACCAATAGATTGGGAAAAGATCTTCACCAATTCTATATCTGGTAAAGGACTAATATCCAATATATAAAAAGAAATAAAAAAATTAGACTCCAGATAATCAAATAACCGAATTAACAATGGAGTTCAGAACTAAACAAAGAATTCTCAACAGAGGAAACTCAAATGGCTAAGAGGCACCTAAAGAAATGTTCAACATCCTTAGTCAACAGGGAAATACAAATCAAAACAACCCTGAGATTCCCCCTCACACCAGTCAGAATGGCTAAGATCAAAAACTCACATGATAGCAGATGCTGGTGAGGATGTGGAGAAAGAGGAACACTTCTCAGTTGTTAGTGGAATTGCTAGTTTATACAATCACTCTGGAAAACAGTCTGGTGGTTCCTCAGAAAATTGGACATACCATTATCTGAGGTCCCAGCTATTCCACTCCTGGGCATATACCCAGAAGGTACTCTAACATATAACAAGGACATATGCTCCACTATGTTCATAGCAGCCTTATTTATAATAGCCAGAATGTGGAAAGAACCCAGATGTCTTTCAACAGAGGAATGGATAAAAAAATATGGTACATTTACACAATGGAGTACTAATAAGCTATTAAAAACAAAAACTTCATGAAATTTTTAGGCAAATGGATGGAACTAGAAAATATTATCCTGAGTGAGGTAACCCAATCACAAAAGAACACACATGGTATGCACTCACTGATAATTTGTTATTAGCCCAAAAGCTCCCAGTACCCAAGATACAACTCACAGACCACATGAAGCTCATGAATAAGGAAGACCAAAGTGTGGCTACTTCGGCCCTTCTTAGAAGGAGTATCAAAATACTCATGGGAGCAAATATGGAGACAAAGTATGGAACAGAAACTGAAGGACAGGCAGTCTGGCGATTGTCCCACCTGAGTATCCATCCCATATGCAGTCACCAAAGTAGCCCCTGATGTGGATGCCAGGAAGTGCATGCTGACAGGAGCCTGATATAGCTGTTTTCTTAGAGGCTCTGCCAGAGTCTGACATATACAGAGGAGGATACTCACAACTAACTATTGAACTGATCAAAGAGTTCCTAATGGAGGAGTTAGAGAGAAGACTGAAGGAGCTGAAGCGGTTTGTGGCCCCATGGGTAGAGCAATAATACCAACCAACCAGAGCTCCCAGGGTCTAAATCACCAGCCTTGTAGCACACAGTGAGGCATCCATGGCTCCAGCTGTATTTTTAAGGGAGGATGGCCTTGTCAGGCATAGTTAGCAGACGAGGTTCTTGGTCTTGTGAAGCCTGGATGCCCCAGTGTGGGTGAATTCCTGCATGGGGAGGGGAGAATTGGTGGGTGGGTGAGGGCACACCCTCATAGAAGCAGTAGGATGAGAGATAAGATAGGGAATATCTAAGGAGGTGGGAATGAGGAAAGGGGATTACATCTGAAATGCAAATAAATAAAATATTCAACAAAGGAAAAAAAAAAAGAAAACAAAGAATCTAGGTATGGTAGCACACACTAGTAGTATATGCAGAAGAGGAGTGGCAGAATGTTCAAGACTTGCCTGGTCTAAAAGTTGGGCCATCTGTGGTAATGCATGTCATTAAACCTATAACTCAAAGCAGGAGACAGGTAGATCTTCGTTGAGTTCAAAGTCACCTTGGTCTAAACAGCAAGTAGGCCAGCTAGGACTACATAGCGAGACCATGTCACCCAAGAAGAAAGACATAGGAGAGAGAGGAAGAGAGAGAGAGAGACAGAGAGAGAGAGAGAGAGAGAGAGAGAGAGAGAGAGAGAGAGAGAGAAAGAGAAAGAGAGAGGGGGGAGGG
>NW_021604566.1:17055977-17073191 GCF_004785775.1 Grammomys surdaster
GGGGGGAGGGAGGGAGGGAGGGGAGGGTAGACGACCAGGAAGGAATGTAGGAATCTTGGACTAAGTGCAAGATGCTACACTGTATATACATGGAAGCCTCATGATTAAGCACATCGTTTTTTTCACTAACCACAAATGAAATAATTGATTCATGCCTAACAGAGGGTCAGGTAAAATAATGACTTCCTGAAGCCATCTGTGTGCTGATCTTCAAATCCTGTGACTATATTCCTTTCTGTGGTAAATGAGGTGAAGTTTAGAGTTTTGATTCTCATTGTCATGTAGCTGAACATATGTTAATTTATGGAGATTCAAGTAGATTATCCAAGGGATTAAAATGTGGCCAGTAGGACTTCCAAAGGCTAGAAGACTGGTGTGAAGAAATGGCATTATAGGAAGGACTGGGTTGCAGGGCATGAGATTGATTGTAGACAACACAGGTCCAGTGGATGTGAACACAAGCTTCTGCTCTGTGCTGCCATTGACAGTGGAGTTCTTTGACACCTGTGCTTTGTCCCTGTGTGACCCACTTGGAACTGTAAAATGACATCTGTGATGCATATGTGACCAACACAGAACTTCACAAACAACAATGGAGTTTTCGGAATCACCACATTAGGCAATGCTTCTATATGCCCAGTTGAAATCCTAGTCTTAAAACTTGGGATAGATGTGTTAAGTCTTTTTTTTTTTTTTACTTGGTAGCAGTGTGGTAGTTACACAGATATGTACAGGCAAATAGTACATACTGTAATCTGAATCCTTCCAAAATTAACCATTACTGACTGATTCCTACCTCTATTGACTCTATATTTCTTTTCTCCTGCTCCCTGTCTCTGAACATAGAAGCTCATAAGAATGAATAGAGTATGAACTATATACTTATGTTCAGTTATTCTCATCAGTTCAAATATTTTATGATTTTATTTTTATTGAGAATTTCATATGATTCCAGCATTTTCACCATTTCTGCTCCCTTCTATTTTCTACTCCTCTCATGTCCTCCCACACAATTCCAGATTATTGCCAGTTACTTATTACTTTTACATATACACGTACATATATGAATATGACCTGTTGAGTCCATTTAGTGTTTATCTTATGTATATCCATTTAATTGAGATTGGATAGACTATCAGGGAACTCATCCCTGGAGAAGACTGTCTCTGTGTGAACAGCTGTTACTTATAGCTCTTCATCTTGGCGTGAGACCTTATGAGACTTTCTCATGTTCTGATATGTTTTTCTGAGTATGTGATGTCAGTATAATATTAAATATAAAGAGAGTCCAAAGACATTATCTTTTTATTGCAGTTAATTTAAGATCATGCTTTAAAATTTAAGGTTTAACTGTGTATTTCATATTTAAGCCCCTTTCAGAATAAAAATCCTGCTGGTTCTACATGTTGCAACAGTCAGTGAGGCAAGCCAAAATAATCCACTAGAAATCTAGGTTTTAAGACTAAAATAGCTCTGTCCTTATCTTTCTTATTAGGATTTAATGATATTTAAATAAGTGACTTTATGCAAGTAAAAATTATCGTATTTGCCAAGTACTTTTACTTTTAAAAGTCAGTTATTTGTTAGCATTTATAAGAATCAAATATTTGTCTCACATCTTGAGGATAATGTTACACAACAGAGAATTCAAAGATATTTTTAATATATGTAATATACATTTACAGATATTGAAAATATATTTTATTTTATTATTTAGTTCCTTAGTATATACTGAGATCTTTTGCTATGTACAGGTTGGAAAGAAGAAACTGTAGAAGTGTCTCACCTTCGCAAGGTTAGAATTGCCACAGCCCTTCTATACTTAGAGAAGGGAGGAGATGTCAGGGGCAGCCCTGCTTCCACACTGAAGACTTAAAATCAACCATAGGCCTAAAATCAGCAATAGGCCTGTCATACATGTATACTAACACCAAGTCTTGGGTCTCAATGGAAAAACACTGAAACAGATGGCTATATGCTAATGTAAACAGGCAGATTTTGTAGAAATCTACAAGCCTGAGTAGTCATAAACCTTGTAAATAGGTAGCCTTGGCAGGCAATACCAACTTAGATAAGGTCAAGCGAGTCATAGGCAGAGTCATAGTGACTTGTCCCCTGAACCTTCACCCAGCCAGTACCTGTTTCTGAAGATATCTCTATTCCCCCTGAACACCCACACTCCAGTGTCATTCCTTTCCCCACATCCCTGCCTTTCTGTGTTTATAACCCCTGTGTGAATGAATTATGATTTGAGAAAAAATAAATTATAAAAAATAAAGCTTACTGAAGCATAATAAAAAGAAAGAAAACAAACAAACAAAAAGCTTACTGAAGCATAATAAAAAGAAAGAAAACAAACAAAAAAGAAGTGTCTGGTAGTGAAATTTCACAGTCAAGAAAGTGAACAAGAACAACAGCAACAGTGGGAGTTGAAACTGTGTTCATGTTAGATCTGATAACAATCACGTTTTACCTATATGAATATCTCTCAAAATCTGTAATCCCAGTTTCTGCCTGAGAAAATGTGTAAACAGATCCTAACTAATGAACATTCTGGAATTACTAGATCCACAATGTGTAGGGACTTAAAAATTCTTCATGAACAAAACCATTTTGAGAAATTTTCCTAAATAATTAGAATGGAAGAGACATGAAAAAGTGTATGCCCTGGAAGTGATCTTGGAAAGCAAGCAGGTATTTGGAAAATCCACATAAATGAAAATACCATCCAGATTTAGTCAACAGTAGTGTATTACTATGGACTCACTGTTGTACTCAAGAGTCTATAATAAAGAAACAAATGGTGGTTCTGTAATACCGAAAACTGTTTGTGTGGTGTGTGGATACTCTGTCATATGAGTAAATTTTTTATAAAACTAATAATTTTAAGATAAAATTTTATTTACATATGTGTATTAAGATATTAACATATTTTGACATAATTGGTGGCTTTCTGACTTTTTATTTAACCATTTATGCATTCATGCTCTTTCTAGGGACCTGTTACATGAGTTACTAGGGTATAATATTGAGAAAAAAAATAGGTCATGTCTGTCTTTGTAGTACTGGAAGCCAAATAAAGGATGACTGAAATCAATTACGTACATAAATGAAGTTGAAATTTCTGTTTCATGGGAGTGAAGTATTCTGGGAGGCTCTATGTACCTAAAAGACACGTTGATACATGAACTATGAGTATGGGTTACAGGTGATCAGTGAGTAAAAACAGAGCAAGGGCAACAGTAAGAGTTTGCATCTATGCAGAAAGGAAAAGCAATGGGTTCTGTTATAAATGTAAATACCAGCAAATACAGACAATTTTACTAGTATTGGCTTAAATAAAAATGTTTCTGTTCTCTCCTGTGTTTCCGAAATGCTTTACTTAAGGACATATCATTATTTAAATTGCATATTGTTACTAGATTTTTGCCATTAACTATTACCTCATGAAATGAAAGCAATTATAATTTTCATTTAGTTGGTAGTTTTGTTTAATAAAACAAGGCAATGAATGAACATTATTGTATTTTAAAGGATTTAACACTCAAAAGATAGGCAAATTTAATTGAATAAGAACTTTAAGAGCAAATACCTAGCAGGTCTGCATTCTAGACAAATAAATATTATCTTTGAAGATACTAACACCATGTCAATACTGGCCTTTGAGTGTGGAAGGGGAATATATAAAAATACTGCCTACATTCCAGTTGAGTGGAACCTCGGCTGAACCTCATAGATAGAGTCAATAATACACCTTCAGGTTACTTAAGACTATGACTTTTTTCCTACTGTGTATGCAGCCTGTTTGTTTAACCTACCTTTAAGAGAACCATATAGCAATCAAACTTAATTGCCTGGCATTCTCCATGTAATCAGTTTTTACAACCCCAGCTGTAGTATTAAGTAATGTACTCTTCCAAGCTGCAACCCCCAAAACAGTGTTTGTATCTATAAACTCACAATAATGTAGTCATTTGCTAAAAGCAACAATAGGCTGAAAAGCAACTTTATACAATAAATATGCACCAACAATTATGGAAGTACCCCTTGGCTATTACACAATAATATTTGCTTGTTTGTTATCTGGGTCAGTTGTAGTCAGTGAGTTAATCCCTTGTAAAACTCTGTTAGAGATTTCTGTAAAGTAGATTCCTTCACCATATAATAGTTTCTGTGCTGTCCAATATATACAGAGTGAAAGAATTTTGTTAAGGACAGACACAAACACAAGGGCAGACATCGTATCATCCAAGTGGCATTAAAGGATAGACAATCGGAGATTCAGGGAGAGAAAAGTACGGATTTATATCTGGGCCTGCTCTGGGTAAAATTACCCCAAGACAAAGTGCTTATATTTTTTTTCTCTAATGTAACATTGATTCATTTTGGGTCTTGTAAAGTTATTACTAATACATTCAAAGGAATGTGAGGTAAGGATACTGTTATTAATAGAATATAACAAATACATTTTGAAGAGGTCATGTTTTAGAAAAACGACACAACACTATCCAAAACTGGTCTCCAATAATCCTTTACAATGTGAGTAACAGTATGTGATCAGTGTAACCACACATGCATCCGCATGAATTCTAGGAGAAAAACATGAATTTCTCACACATCACAGTAGAAGTTTGTGATTTCTGTGATTGCAATTGGAAGTGGATAACAACTACTATAGCAAGATACTTTCAAGTATGTCAGACCTGGAAGCAGCATAGCTTCAAAACACCCTTTATCCACCAAAGTAAACAGCTCCTGTCTTTTCAGAAGTATTTTTATGCTGAAGAAAAGCATGAGATTTGGTATTATTAAATTTGGTTAGAATACAACTTGTCAATATTTATGTGAATCTGAAACCCCTTCTCATAAGTAGTGTTAAGTAATTCTGAGTTACATTAATGATTTAATTTTAAAAAAGCTCTCTAAATTTTGTCTTTTATATGGCACCAAAATTTTTTCAGTTACCGTTTTTGAGGTGTCTTCTAAACTAAACAAAACTATTTTACAAGCCATTAGTGAGCATCTGCCACATACAGGTTTATGTGTTTACACATCTTTGGGATAATAATTTTATGAATTAATTACTGAGATTCTGAAAGGTAGTTATTTATATATGTACCTTAAGGAAACTGAGAAAATTCAGTAAAATTAATTTTAAGTAGTGACTAAGCTATCAAGAAGGTGCAGGTCTGCGTCTCAAGTCTGTATTACATAGTATCATCGAGGAAATGAGTAACATCAGACCCATCCTCATTTCAATTTTATAACTGTGAAATTATCATCTTAGGGTGTTCTGAGAGAATAATTTCTTTTATTATTGATTCAAAAATAAGTACTCCCATAGTAGCATTTATTGTAATAAAATGTTTCACTTTAATCTATAGGAAATATGTGTGTACACACAAATATATATAAGTTTAGAAATATATATATATATATATATATACACATGTGTGTGTGTGTGTGTGTGTGTTTGTGTGTACAATATGATCTGTATTTAAAGTAAGAGAAATCTTATGTATTGATTGAGAAGACTAAATTTCTTTTTATTCTGTCTGTCTTACAAAGCTTCTGAACCACAGTAGCTGCTGACTCTCTCAGTGCTTCTTGAGGAACTCCTTTTGCATTGCTAATGCTTTTTTCCCCCACTCTCTTTATAGTACTGCCTTGCCTCATTTTTGCTATTTCATGATCATGTGGCAGCTGCCCTGCAATTTGTAAAACCTTGAGTGTTTAGGAAAAAAGAGAAAATAGATAAGTGAAACCAAGCATATCTGTTTCCATCTCATCAAGGGAAAATAAATTTTCCTGAAACTTACTTCACATTATTCAGAAAATAAAAATGAAATTCTATGGAGATTTAGGAAAGGAGTTGGTATCCATTTCTTAGCACTTATGGTGGAACAAGTAATCTGAGAAAAGTTTCTGAACAGTAATTGAAAACTGAATTAATGACCACTACCTTGTTTAATACAGAAAATATGAGATTGCTGAAAAAAGCCAGGGATGATTTAAACCCTCAGAAAAACATGCATATCCCTTTAGAATTCACAACAGAGGCAGAGGATATTAATTAGACAAGTGAATTTAATCAGTTATTTCAGTTTTCTTCCTACATTCTTTATAGCTAACAGGTTAATAGTCATATTTTTTCTTTGGGTGAGTTTACATTATTAGGGAAGATTTAAGGTGGAAAAATAAGACATTATTCTTCATAAAGATATTGGTTGTGAGAAGCTAACATAAAAGAAAATTGAAGGCCTTTTGTCAAAGCAACAAGCTTGTAGTTGAATTGATTATAATGGCTGAATAAAGGCTCTTAGGAAACAAGTGTCCTTAGAAAGATGAACTAAGGGCTGTGATCAGAGGCTGCAGAGTGAGGTTCAAATAGGCATCGCTGTTACTTAAGTTCTTCCCTTTCATATCCAGAAACATGTTGAATCTTTAGATGTATGTTCTAGCTAATGTCTTGTTCTCTGCATCTTTTTTCCTCTACACCATAATGGAATTATCAGTCATGTAGGTGTCAACTAAAAAACTGGGTTATGTCAAGTGAAATCAAATAACTACCAATAGTCACTTAAGTCAGAACAAAAGCAAAAGGGAGTCAGGTGGAATTGCATAGACAAGGAGACACAAATAGGAGGTAAAGGTGGTCATTCCCAGGTTCTTATACAAAAGTCACCATACTTTTCTTTATTTAGTATGCTATGTCAGCAATGGTAAGATTATTGTCTTCATCTAAGACTCAGAGGTAATTTTAAAAAAATTTGGTTGAAATAGAATTACATCATTCAGCTGGGTGCTGGTGGTACATACCTTTATTCCCAGTGCTTGGAAGGGAGGCAGAGGCAGAGGGGCAGAGGGGCAGAGAGGGGCAGAGAGGGTCAGAGAGGGTCAGAGAGGGTCAGAGAGGGGCAGAGAGGGGCAGAGAGGGGCAGAGAGGGGGAGAGAGGCAGAAGAGGCAGGAGAGGCAGGAGAGGAGGCAGGAGAGGCAGAGAGGCAGAGAGGCAGAGAGGCAGAGAGGCAGAGAGAGAGGCAGAGAGGCAGAGAGAGGCAGGGAGAGAGAGAGAGAGAGAGAGAGAGAGAGAGAGAGAGAGAGAGAGAGAGAGACAGAGAGACAGAGAGAGAGAGAGACAGAGAGAGACAGAGAGAGACAGAGAGAGACAGAGAGAGAGTAGAGAGACAGAGAGGCAGAGAGACAGAGGTAGCAGTTAGGCAGATCTCTGAGTTTGATGCTAACCTGGTCTACAGTGTGAGTTCCCAGACAGCTGGGGCTACACAGAGATACCCTATCTCAAAATATTATGTAATTCCTCTTTCCCTTTCCTTCCTCTGGACACTCTCAGTTATCCTTCTTCAAACCCATGCCCTCCACCATCCAGATGATATCATTTTTTCTTTGATTGTGTTTGTAACACACAAGTGTGGGCCACACACACACACACAGAGTGGTGATATAAATAGAATCTGATGAATCCATTTTGTTGTTTGTATATGTAGAGTTTCAAGGCTGATTGCTTTGTGGGAGAAGTTAATCATTCTTCCAGCAGCCAATATTTTGTTTACTTCTTTGTCTATGGGCAAGACCCCATAAAAATTTCCCCATTCCGTGTTAACATGTCTGATCTTGTCTTGTTTATAGAGTCATTTCTAAGAGAAGTTGTTTCACAGTAGACTTTCTAGTGTTCTAGCTCTTCTACTGTCATGTCTTCTATGATGTTTTCTGAGCATAGATGCAGGAACTACGATGTAGATGTATCCACTGGGCTTGAGCTCCTCACAACCCATTGATCTCTGTGTTGTGTCCAGTCATGGTTTAATGTAATGATTTCCATTTACTATAAGAAGATGCTTCATTGATGAGCTTTAGCTACATCTGTGGATATAAAGATAAAATTTATAATGCATTGAGAAATTATGCTCATCTAACAAAGTGATGGGGTTAGATGATGCTCTAAGATTGATGATCTCAGTAGTCCCAGAAGACAGGCTAGGTTTCCAGGGCCAGGCATGATTTCCTTTTTATTAAGTGGGCTGTGAGTCCAATTGGATAGCTACTGTTTGCTACAGACTTGTGAGTGCCACTTCTAGCACCATCATGCATGTCTTGCCATGCTTTTCATTGTTATGGTTCATAGATGTTTCAACTGGGTAAGAATGTTTAATAGTTTTCATCCTTTGGCAGCTTTTATGTTTTTTCTGATACAATGAAATTTACACTGTAGGAAAGAGGATTTCACATTAGATTCAGCTCTATCCATTGGAACCACGTGTCCAATAAGTATAGTGTCTTTGGCAGCAGTAGGACCCATCCTCAAATCCCAAGAGGCAACCAAAAGTTATCTGGATAATCTATATTGTTCTGGGAATCACTTGGATTATCCTGGCCATTTCTTTAAAAGGAGGTTTCTCATTTCTGGTGCTAAGGTATTTTTAGTCTATGGTTCTTGTGAATAACACTGTTAGCCCAAGAGACTTAATTTTCTTTAAACTATTTGTAGGTATTGTAAAAATTTTAGGTAAGTACAAAACATTATGATACCTTTGTGGTCTTATTAAATAGTCTTGGTGTTATTTGTCTCTCCTCTTTATGCTTCTCTGTTTCCCATTTTATCATCACCATACAGGTAACATCTTCAGCCATTTTCTGGTGCCCATTACGACAGCACTATGCATATGCACCACATACATGAGGGTAGTCTCTCTGTTTCAATTCTTTTGTAAGTGCCTGATATTTTATCCTAAGGTTTGGGATTATTTATTGCACTTTTGAAAACTATACAAAATAAAGTTTCATCGTAGGCTCACAGTTACCATGCATGTTTGCATTCTTGATTTTGGTGAAACAAATAAAGATGAATACTTTAAAGGTGAGTTTCTGAACAGGGGTTGTTTGGGTGGTTGCAGCACACTTCAGTGCATGTCAGTGTATATGTACAAGTGTGAGTGTCTATATGAGTTTGTGTATGTGTGCAGTATGTGAAAGTAAGAGTTTGTGTGTGTGTGTGTGTGTGTGTACACATGCACACAGTGTACAAACTTGAATCTGGTGCAATGCAGAGGACAACTGAGCATGGTCCAAACTGTAATTGGTACATCTACAATAGAGCACATGCTTGTAATGCTCAGGGGACATTGTGGGAATGGAGGTAGATAGATTTCAAGAACCAAAGGAACATGAAGTTTTTTATAAGGTTGTATCTCCAAGGTATGACAAAAAAACAAAGCAAAACAAACAAAATACCCCAAAATGAAAAACAAAAAAACCCCATAAAATGTAACAACATAGCTTCCAAAAAAGACCCAAATAGTGACACTAATTGACATGAAAGTAATCCTATAGAACTCCATGCTAAAGTGTACTACAGAAAATTAATGAGTGTTGAAAAAAAGAGAATTAGTCTTTCCCAGAAATGAGCCTCCTAAAATCATATACATATAAGCAACACTAAAGGCACTCAAAAGGTTTGTTGTTGTCAAGTGTTTACATATGGGTTTAACAATTATAAAGAATAAGAAATCATGAATCTGAGAGGGAATAAAGTGAGGAGAAGGAAGAGAACTGATGTAACTATATTTTAATTAAAGAAATATTAGCCATTCATCCGGATTAGATTTGGAGTAATGTTTCTTTTCAATGATCATCTTGATGGTGTTTATGAATAAATAACTCTTGTTCATCAAGACCATCTGTTCCACCTAAAGACCATGTAGCTCCATGCATCAAGCTGACTTCTGTACAAAGTTTGAAAATTGAAAGAGGAGTGAATTAGAATCCATTCAATATTTCTTTCTTTGGAATATCTGTATGCATCTAGTCCACTATGTAACTGAGGCTTACAGGACTGTGGGAAGCTGCAGTGTAGTTACTCTTACCTCTGTGGATTAATAGCATCGTGTATTTGAGGAAATGTCAGCAACATCATGTTTCTCTATTATTTTCCATATTCTTGCATATCAGATACACACACACACACACACACACACACACACAAGTTACTAATTTGGGGGTTTATATTTAAAGTTTAGATCCACTTTGAGTTGATTTTTGTATATAAAAGGGATGATCCAAATTCATTTTTCAGTATCAATACACGTGCATGAACTTGGCACGTTGCTGAGAAGAGTTGTACCATGGATTTTCGAAGATGTGCTAGAATGTCTTCTGTGTATCCAAATGCTCATGTATGTATGAGTTGTGTGTGTGTGAGCATGTTTGTACTCAGTTGTAGGTCCATATCCAGTGGCTTTGATAATACTTTGTAGTAAATTTGAAATCAGTATCTGGGATTCTTTTGGCAAGGTAAGATGAAGAGCAAGTTGACCTACATCATCAATAGTTAAAGGGTACCTTATCAAATAGGAAAAAAAGAAAGAAAAGAAAAATAGAATCAAATGCAAGCTGTCAAACATCACTGATAGAACTCAAAGATCTGAATAAATTCTTTATTCAAATTTCTTGTGTGATTATGATCCTTTCAGATTCCCTTTGAATTCAAGAATGTCTATCTTTTGTCTTTTTTTACAATGTGGGTGATCAGAGCCAGGCTTTTTTTTTTTTTAACTGTAGGATGAGTTACATCTTTGAGCTAAATCCAATCTGAGAAAGGGCTTTTCTATTTCCTCCCTAAAAAAGTACATCAAGAAATTTACTGAATCTGTGTAATTATTGGGAAGATAGTGATCCTGAAATAGGAAGTCATAAAAATTAACTACCAAAGCATGTTGTCACATTTCTCTCCATTTTCTTTAAATTCATTTGATGACATTAAATTATTGCATTTGTACTCTCTTTTTGATTATCCCCTGTATGTACTTTGTCTTTCTAATGTTATAGTAGGGTGATTTTAACTAATCTTTACACATCGTCTGACTCTCCACTATCTGGGAAAGCTTCAGTCACTCACTACTGAATATGAAGTCTCAGTGTGAGTTTCTCAGCTTTTACTTTATTGGCTATAAAGTGCGCTTTTCTCATTATGTTTTTTAGTGCTTTTTATCATAAATAGGCATTGAATATGATTAAATGTGTTTTTATCCCGTAAATAAGCTGACAATATAAGTGTGTGTGTGTATGTGTGTGTGTGTGTGTGTGTGTGTTTGGGCTAGGGCTAGGTTTCTGTGAACATGTAATTCAATACACCTGGAAGTGTCATCCTATCTAATATTAACTAAGGGCAGCAACCTACCTGTGCTCAGCATGCACTAAATAATTACTGTGTCTTGCCCTTGGCTGCCTGTCTACATGGCCAATACTCAAGTTGCCACATAAAGATTCTCAGGGTTGTTTTTTTCAAATTTAAAAACTCAAGTTTTGAATACTTGATAATATACTCTTAAGTGTAAAAACGCTCCACATGAAATATTCATCCATTTCTACAATTGTTTCTAAAACAAGAGATAAGTCTGGTTCATTAGTATGTGATGCCTCTGTCTATGTTTCCAAATTGTAATTATTGTTGGGAAAGAAATAGAGTAATCAGATACTTATCCTAATGTGGGGTAAAGCAAGTCAGATGAGGTTAGCATTGTTATAGCAGTGGAGGAAGAACAGGGTTTCTGTATAAACCTTCTCAATCCTTGCTCAAAATATATTCATTCGCAAATTTTATTTCAGTTTTATATTTTACATGACAAATGCCTAGAAACTTTGTGCTGGTAGAGGAGAGTTTAGTGATTCTTATAATTTTGTTTTTATAAGCATCTAATTGCACATTCATAGATAATTTCAGGAAGTTTTCAAAAAGAAAAATATGTCAATGATATAATTTATCAAGTAATGAATGAGTCTATGTTTATTTAATTTGATATAAACTTATACCATATAAATCTGGTGTTAAGATGTCTCCCTGAATTTGATGGAGAACAATGGATTTCATCTGCCAGTGCACTGTTGAGCATACTTCTTATCTCTGAGTGTCTACTTCCATTTGCTGAGTGTTAAGATTCTTATACAATGTAACTAAATACATTTTCTTAAAATAAAATTTATTCTGTTTGGATTCTGAGTGAATAATACATATATTATACTTAAATGTTTGACTTGTCCGTTTCCTCAGTTGTTTTGAATATTAAAGTAAATTTACTGTTCTATGATGTCATACTATGAATTCAAATAGTAAGCCTACTTTCTCTCAGTTTTGGCAGATATTCATTTACATCACATGGAATTAATATTAATTTCCTATAAATGAAAATAACCAAAAAGTTTCAAAAGTTTTATATTATGTATGACCCCTAATTAAAATGAGTTTATATGCAATGTGTTTAGTATGTTGAGATACATTTTAGTATAGTGTAACCTACCACCAGCTATGTTTTTGAGATAGGTTCTCACTATGTAGCCTTTGCTTCCCTGAAACTCCTGTCCAATGCAGACTGCCCATAGCTACAGAGATCAATCTGCTTCTGCCACTGCCTCTTAAATATTGGGATTAAAGGCATGCATAAACCTAACTGGCTCACATGAAATGATTCTTAGAAATAGGTCATCAGAAATATTCAGGGACATTTTTCATTATTATTCTTATTTTCACTGATATTGGTTAATTTATCATTACAGATCAAAAAAATCAACAGAAATTTTCCTGTAAACCAACAGGTAAGATAAAGTAATGCTTTCAGCATCGAATTATACTTTTGTTTCAATTCGCCTTTTCTAGAAGGTAATCTTGGTGCCATCTGATTCTTATATAGAAATAATTGGTACTATAGTCTATCTTTAGAGAAAAATTAATATATCTGCTTTTTGAATACATGAAAAGTGAGTTTTAAAGATATGTAATCTAAGAAAAAACCCCACTTTTGCCAAAAAATTATATTGATTTGTACATGGTGCTGAGGATCCTAGTATATCTTAAGTTAAATATATTTTATGTGTTTGCCTGCATATATGTTTGTGCATATATGCTTGTGCATGTATGTTTGTGCATATATGCTTGTGCTTGTTGTACCTATAGAGACTAGTAAAAGATGTCAGGGCCTTAGAGTTAGATTTCAGATGTGTATGAGTACCATATAGGTGTTTAGAACTGATCCTTTGTCCTCTGGAAAAACAAGTACTCTTAGCTGCTGAACCTTCCCACCAGGGTTCACTAGTATATCTTAATTTTGTTTTGTTTACTGAATCTAACATGTTCATTTTCTTTCCGTGTTCCCTTATCAGAGTCTTTTTTTATTAAACCATTTTATTTATTTACATTCCCCATGTTTCCCCACCTTCCTGGTTCCCCCTCCCTGAGTTCTTCACCCCCTCCTAGCTCCCCTTTACCTATGAGAGGATGCTCCTCCACTCACTACCCTCCCCACTTCCTCACCTCATCCCCCAAGCATCCCTCTTCCCTATCTTAATTTTTAAAGACATCCTTTAAATTGATCTCAATGCCTAATATATTGACAGTAGTCCAGATGAGTTTAACTTAATGAGTAGAATGAAAATAATGTCTGATTCATACAGCAGGTTAATAAGTTTATTGCTCTTAATATAAACTTTGATTTACTGCTGTCACTCACAATCTAAGCATGCATCTCTTTTAATACATTAAAACATTTGAACTATATTTACTTAGAAAAATTTGAAAAGATCCAGTTTTCTGCTTTGCAACATTTGTATAAAAAGTTGATTATTTTAACCTATATTTTGAATATTAAATAATAAATCTATAAATTCAATATATACTTTGTATCATTAAGATTTCTAAACCCTTAAATGTAAATATTATTAGACATAAATATTCTATGAATAACAGCCTTATTTTTAGTAGAGACTGTTGGTGGTTCTGGCCAAGATTATCTCACAAATCTATTTGTAAAGTAAATAGTATGGAAACAGCCAATCTCTGGAGTATTCTGTGTGTTTACAAAGATCTGATTTACATCAATCATTCTTGCCTACTTACACAGACCTTCATCACAGACCTTTTGTGAGCCTATTTGATAATGACCACATTCATAGGGCAGAAAAATATGCCAAAGTCAATACATTTTCTAGTGCATATTTGAGTCATTTGACCTCAGTGAAGATCCCAGGGCCAGAAGTATCTGATTGATTTTGAAGTTTCCAAAGATACCTAAGATATTTCCTGCATGGCTCCATTCTCCTCAGCATATGTTTCTGGTAGTCACAAAGGACAACTTCAGAGGAATATAATTGATTCCATAGGACTGTAGTAGAGGGAGGGACATTAATAAGAAACTTTTTGAATACAAAGAAACAACCATTAACGAGAAAGTCAGAGCAGTCATCATTAGATGAATCTCTTTTGTTGCAAACCAGATAAAAATGAAAATCTGTGATGTTTGTGTATCTTACAAAAATGAAAATCTATTTCTGTCTTCTATGAATGGCTTTCAGAGGTCTTTCAGCCTTCCTCTCTTTAGACTCAGCATGTGAATCTGAGTCTAGAAAGCCACTATTGCATTTCATTACCTAAATAGTCTCACAACATTTCCTAACTTACAATGGAAGTCACATTTTAACACTACTGCTATAAGTAAAATATGAGGCAAAAGATAGACTCTTAATTTATTTGAGTGGGGAACTTTATAAATAAGGAAATACTAAGCTAAAGGAATTTGGTGTTTATAACATGGTAGGGAACATTATATATAGGAAAATGATAAATAGCAGTAAATGCTTGCTTCAGTACAGTAATGAAGTTACTTCATTTGGTCTTTCTTATGAGAACGTTCCAAGTTACATGACAGTACTCTTGGCCAATTATGACTGACTTAGCTTTAATTTTGCATTTCATTAACATAAACATTTATAGGGTTTAGATCAAATTAGCTTATGGAAGTAAACCAAATAAGGTTTTGGTCACTTGTAAGACCAAACTTTAACATAGTATGATTGCTGTCCCAACTGGCAGATCTTCTTATTACAGAGAGAATCACCACCTATAAAGATCAAATAGAGAGGACATGAGAGATGAATCAGACTGCAAAGTAGCTGTCACAAACTGGAGGACCTGAGTTCAATACACAGAGCCACATTAAAAAAAAAAACATGTTAGTATGTGCATTGGTATCATTGTTAGGTCTTGTTTAGGAGCAATATTGATTAGGTATCATGAGTATAGATTCTGTGACATTCTTAGGAGACATAATATCACAGCAAGCTACCTGCTTCTGGCTCTTGCAATCTTCTTCAATGGTCTAAGAGCCTTATATGCAGAAATTGTGCTGTATATAACTTGTCTGTGACTGAATAACACATCCAGCCTCCTGTTGCCTCTGATTATCATGGAGCCATTAACCTTGGCAGACAGGACATTCCACAAAGGAGGAGCATGAAAATATGTACATTACTATACAAACAAGCCTTATGTCTGTTCCAACCATCAACAGTCATGGATAGTCCCACACTGTTAGCTCTGTTTTTTGGGGGGAACCATGTCACTCAGTTCCTTACATGGCCATGTGGGATTCAGCACCATAGTATCTCTTATTCTCTGCATTTTGATAGGTTGTGGTTGATAGATTCTTTGCCTCTTGATGAGGAGTCAAAATTACACTAACATGTGGATATAAGAATAAATATTTAGAATGTAGATAGAAATTATTCTGGTTTAATAAAATGGTAGTTACTCATTCCCCTTCACAATATTTGACTTTACTAGCCAGGACAACACCAGTGATCATGCTGACATGGGAAGGACAAAGAACTGCCCCAGCCCTCGGGAATTCAATGAGACCTTAGGGAAGGGGGCGAAAGAATGAAGGGACATGAGACACAAGGAATGAGAGCAAGTCTGGGGCTCTGATCAAGCTCTGAAACTTTAATTTTGGGTGCAGGATATAAAGACACAGCAAACCAAGAAGTCTGGGTGAGGGTCATTGCTTAAGGGTATCCCACTATTGAATACTTATTGCCCTAGACCATCCCATTGTCATAATCGGCTCCCAGGAAATGCCAGAGATCTTTAAGTTTCTGGGGCCTGAGACCCATGAATGTCCTTTCTTAACCTTGTACTGACTAGGCTTTGTAGAACAGCAGGTAACTTCCTAGGTTCTCTTAGGACAGCAGGTAGTTTCCTGGGTTTGGCTCCTGGCAAAGAACTAAGAGTAACTACTGAATTCGCAGAGAAAGAAAATTATTCTTTCTCAGAAAGAGCCCCTGCAACTGGTTATCCAAAACCAAGTAGTCAGTCCTGAAGTCATATGCATAATTATACAGGTAATATTATAGGGATGGAGAAGGTTGTATATATATATATATATATGTATATATATATATATATATATATGCATATATATGCTGTAACAAGTAAAAATAAATTAAATATATATATATAAATGCTGTAATAAAGAAAAAGGGACATGAATTTGAGAAAATTTGAGGACATGCACAGGAAGAGTTAAAGAGAGGAAAGGGAAGAGAGGAAGATATAATTATACAACAATTTCAACAATTTAAAAAAAGTGAACAAATAACCTGAGAATCCTGGCTTTTAATCACAACACTGGGGAGATGCATGTCCTCTGGGATTCACTGTCCTTTCAGCTTGTTTTATGATGAGAGCCTTAAACCAATGGAGATTTTGTCTCAAAAATCAAGACAAGTGACTCCATTCGAAGAAAGCTCCAGGTTGACTGTTGGCCTTTACATTCAGGTACATGCATGAACATATTTACAATCACTTATAGAATAAACAGCAAAACTGTTTGCCAGTACATAATACTGTTGTATTATACATTTCACTCAAAAAGGAATATGGGTTCATTCTGAGCCAAATGGGAGTAGCCATGACAAATATATGGATCCAAGGTGTCTGAATTTTGTATAAAGTCACAAATCAATTCACTTGCCTAATGTATTACCAGACATTAGAAATGCAGTCTATAGCAAAGTAAGAAAGTCTCTGGTATTGGTCTCAGATACTTCTGATGAAATTCTTAGCTTCTGATTGATGAGAACTCCTGGTCTGAAAAGTCAATCCATTTAACACATTTAACTTTATAGCCAGATGTTATGTGAGAGACAGACATGAGTGACGGACATCTAGGAAGATAATTAAAGATAGCTGAAGGTAATTTACCTGTGGTTGAGCAACATTCCAACTCTCTCCAATCTTGAAAGTCTAATATGTCAACCTTCAGAATCTTTACCTGCAGACTTGGGGTTTTCAGGGAACTGCATATTCCCAAAGCAAAGCCGAAAAGAAGAAGAGAAGAGAAGAGAAGAGAAGAGAAGAGAAGAGAAGAGAAGAG
>NW_021604566.1:17073201-17109533 GCF_004785775.1 Grammomys surdaster
AAGAGAAGAGAAGAGAAGAGAAGAGAAGAGAAGAGAAGAGAAGAGAAAAGAGAAAAAGAGAAAAGAAGTTCCTGCTTGATAAAATGAGAGGAGAGAGACATGTTATTCCATAATTTAGCATTCACACAGGATTTCTTGCCTTAGCCTTGACTGTGCTGAGTTTTTCATCTCATGGGCACAGATTGGGTTACATTGTTGCAACTTGGTGTAATAGGGCATATCCACCCTGTCTCTTGAGTTAAGTTCATTTAGGCATCATTCAACCCCATGAGTAGTGTAGAGGAAGTCAGATGTGTGGCTGGTAAACTTAGCAGAGGTCCATACAATATAAACTGTGTCTTGCAGCTGCCCCAACGCTTCAGAAAGTAGTGTGCATAACTCTAATAGTTACATAAAAATAGTCATAACAATTTAGAAACACTTATAGTTTCAAGACTGGAAGACAGCAAAGTAGAAGGTTTGTTGATGGCTTTGAATACATGAGGAAAAGGTCAGCAGTTAAAAGGCACTACAAAAATTCATTTATGGAACTGTCATGCACATGTAAGAGTGAACACTGAAATTTTGGCTTCTTCATAGAAACAAACATCTTTTTAAAAACTATCTGTAAAAAGTGATCAGAATCAACTTGTTATAAACATGAAATCCAAGGTGTGCAACCTTAGTGAACACTACTGAAGGCAATGGTTGATACAGAGATCAGAACACAATGGTTGACACAGAGAACAGAGAGCCCTCTGGTGCTGTGGCTTTACCTAGTCTGACCTGCTTCTTCTCTGCTGTATCAGTCATTTTATTTCCTCCCAGGAACTGTGTGCATCAGCCTTTCATCCTATTCCTGCACAGTAGTTTCTGATCAATGACTGCAGCCACATTCACATAAGAATACACTTCACACTAAGCATTTGCTCTTCTATAAATCCAGATAACTTTGTCTAATGATTCTCTGGGGTGGCACTCGGCTTCGATTCTGTTTAAGTAAATAATATAGTGGACAGGCTAGATAGATCGTGTTAGACACATATGTTGAATGTTTCAGCAGTTGCAAAATTATTTTGCCAAGGCTTAACATTGAATGTCCATGTCAGCAGTATAAAGATAATTTGGTAGTAAGTTTTTGAAATTTCAGCCACTCTGAAACATTTATCTCTCAAGTTTGCATTTCCCTAATGTCTAATGATGTTCGGCACATTGTTACAGTCTTATCATATTCACTGTTATTTGCTATGCTATTTTCTCTAAGATTTACATGCAATATGTTATTGAAGATCAGGTGTTCTTAAATTTTATGAGGTCCAATTTTCAAGTATGATGGCATACTGTAAGCATTATATTTGATAAATCTTTGTCTATTCAAGGACAGCAACATTCAGTAATAATACATGCTTCTTAGTATGCTTTTTAAAAATTTTGCATATAATCCACTTTGGAATAATGCTTTTCTATTAATTTGTTTTTTATTTAAAAATAATTTCTGTAGAATTTACTTTTATATTTTTTGATATTATTAGTACGATTACATCATTTCTTCCTTCCTTTGCCCTTGCCAAGACCTCCCTTATAATCCTCTTTGCTATAATTCAAATTCTTACCTTCTTTTGTCATTAATTGTTATGCATACATATTTGTACGTGTGTATATATACATATTTATCTCTATCTCTATCATCTATGTATATATATTCTTAAGTATGTGAATACAGTCGACTCAGTCTGTATTTTTCATCTATCTATCTATCTATCTATCTATCTATCTATCTATCTATCTATCTATCTATTTATCTATCTACCTATCTATCTACCTACCTTTCCAAGACTGAAAACTTGATATTGAGTAACCAACTGCTGTGCTCCTTCCTGGAAAGTTATTTCTCCTGAGCTCAGCATTCTTCAGTTGTTCATATGTTGAGGCCTCCTGTTGTCAGCTCACATTTAGGCAGTCTGTTTGGGAATAAATAGCACAATATTCTTATTAGTGTACCTCTGTAATATATCTTAAATAATTTATAATATTAATTCTACCAACCCATGAACTTAGGATGACTTTCCGTTTTTCAGTGTCTTTTATTCTCTCTTCAGAGGTTTAAAGTTTTCCATTGTAGAAGTCCTTATCTACTTTAATTATGATTATTTCTAAAATTTTTTATTTTATTTGAGGCTATCATTAAAGGAAGCATGTCCATTCTCTGTATGTTTGTTATTGGTATATGGAAAAGTTATTGGTGTATACAAATTGAAACTATATCCTGCCACATGGCTGAATTTTCTTATTATTGCTAAACATTTTTTGAAAGAATTTTGGGGATTTCTAATGTATCTGTTATCTACACATAAGAGTAGTTATATTTTTGTCTTATTTGTATTCTTTTAATTTTTTATAGTGCCTTATTACTCTATTTACTTGCCTGAATATAATGTTGAAAAATAGTGGGGGTGGTGGTTATTCTTGTTTTGTTTCTGAATTCAGTTGGATTCCTTCAAGCTTTTCACTATATATGATGATATTAGTTGTAGATTTCTTATTTAAGGGCTTTATTATATTAAGATATTCTCCATGGAACCAAATAAAGCCTCCAGTATGCAGAATGGTTTGCATGTTGTTTATTTGTTGTATAAAGTTTTTGTTAGTATTCTGTCTAAACTTCACCTTTACAGTTACTTGGCAGCAGCCAGGTATGCTCCTCCTCACAGTTTCCTGGCAACAGGCTGGTAGGCCTGCCCACTATAACAGGGGATGCCTGCCCCTTCCTCTCTCTCTTGCTCTGTTGATCCCTGCCTGCAGGTTCTCTGCCCCCTCTCCCTTCCCCCTTCCCTTCCTCCTCTCTCCATGTGGTCATAGCCGGCCTCTACTCCTCTACCTCTCTGCCCTCTCTCTGTTCTCTTTCTCTCTCTCTGTCTCTCTCTGTCTCTCTCTGTCTCTCTCTGTCTCTGAAGGGAGGGAGGGAGGGATGTAAAGGAAGAGGGAAGAGGGAGGAAGGATCAGCAGCAACAGAAAGTGTGGGCAAGCAACATGGGCACTCAGAGAAAATGGGAGAGGGAAAGGGGGAGAAAGAGGAAAAGAGAGAGGGGGGAGGGAGGGGGAGATGGGGAAGGGAGAGAGGGGAGGGAGAGAGATGATGATGATGGGTGGCTAAGGAGCTGGGGAGGATTTGGAATGATATGGAAGAATTGCATTGAGTTTGTAGATTGCTTAAGATAGCCATTTTTATCATGTTAATCCTACTGATTCAGGAACATGGGAGTTTTTTCCATCTTCTGATATCTTCTTCAATTTCTTTCCTTAGGGAATTGAACTTCTTGTCATACAGGTCTTTCACTTTTTTGATTAGAAGTTATGCTAAAATATTTTATATTATATGTGACTATTTTATGAAAGGTATTGTATTCCTGGTTTCTTTTTTCACCCATTTATTGTGTTATAAAGAAAGGATACTGATTTCTTTGAGTTAATTTTGTATCCAGTCACTGTGCTGAAACTCTGGAGTTCTCACCTCTTATCAGCTCTTGGCATTTCTGATAGAATTTTTCGGGTCACTTATATATACTATCATACTATTTGGGAAAAACAATATATTTTGACTTCTTTTCCAATTTGTAACCACTTGATCTCCTTTAGCTGTCTTATTGATCTAGCTACAACTTCAAGTACTATATTGAAGAGATACTGAGAGAGTGGACAAACTTGCCTTGTCCCTAACTTTAATGGAATTGCTTTGAGTTTCTCTAAATTTAATTTGATGTTGCCTATTTGGTTGCTGTATATTGCTTTCATTGCATTTAGGTATGTGCCTTGTATCCCTGATCTCTCAACAACTTTTAAAACAAAATGCTGTTGGATTTTATCAAAGAATTTTGTATAGAGGTAATATTTAGAAAACAGCACCCGATCTGGCTTGTTCCCGGGCAGCCACCATGTTCCCACTGCTCTTTGGCTCTGACAAGGCCTCCTGCTAGCTAGATGCACAGGCCCTGGCACCCACAAGACGCCTTTGTGCATCCACAAATCTTGGCTGAACCCCAGACAATCTCTATTGCTCTTCTTTGAAAGTCTGGTAGAATTCTGTGCTAAAACCATTTGTTCCTGGCTTTTTCTTGGTTCAGAGACATTTAATGGCTGCTTATTAATTGAGAGATTGTTTACCCGATCTTAATTTAGCTTTTGTGGGTGGATTCTATCTAAAAATCACCCATCTCATATAGATTTTCCAATTTTGTGGTGTAAGATTAAATGATTGTTTGGATTTCCTCAGTGTCTGTTGTTATATCACTCTTTTCATTTCTGATTTTGTTAATTTGGATATTATCTCTCTGGTTTTTAGCTACTTTAGCTAAGGGTTTATCTATGTTATTGATTTTGTCAAGAACAAGCTCTTGGTTTCCTTCATTCTTTATATTGTTTTCCTTGTTTCTAATTGATTGATTTCACCCCTGAGTTTGAGTTTTTTTCCTACTGTCTACTTATCTTGAGAGTGTTTCTTTTTGTTCTAACAGTTTCAGGTCTGCTGTTAAGTTGCTAGTATGAGAACTCAGTAATGTCTTTATAAAGGCAGTAAGTAATATGAATTTTCCTCTTAGCATTGCTTTATTGTGTCCCATAAATTTGAGTATTCTGTGGCATTCTAGATAGTCTTTAATTCTTTCTTGATTTCTTCTTTGATCTAGTGGTCATTGAGAAGAGAGTTGTTCAGTTTCCATGAGTTCATAGGCTTTCCGTTATTTCTGTTGGGGTTGAAATCTATCTCTAATCTATGGTGATCTGATAAAATGCCAGGGGTAATTTCAATCTTCTTGCATCTGTCCAGACTAGATTTGAGACTGAGTATATAGTTAGTTTGGGGGATTTCATGAGATGCTGAGAAGAAGTATATTCTTTTTTATTTTGAGTGAACTGTTCTATAGGTATCTGGGAGGTTCTTTTGATTCACAATATCTGTTGAGTTCATTTTTTCTCTTTAGGCTATTTTGATGACCTGTCCATTGGTAAAAGTAGGGTGTTGAATTCTTCTACTGTTAATGTGTAGAATTTGATGCATGGTTTAGTCTTTAGTAATGTTTCTTTTATAAATGTGGGTGTCCTTGCATTTGGGGCAGAGATGTTCAGAACTGAGATGTCACCTTGGAGGACTTTTCTTTTGAAGAGTATGAAATTTCCTTCCCCATCTCTTTTGATTACTTTTTATTGGATATTACTTTTATTAGATATTACTTTTTATTTCCTTTTTAAAGATATTAGAATGGCTACGCCAGCTGATTTCATGGGTCTGTTTGCTTAGATAATATTTTTTCATCATTTTCCTCTGAGGTAGTGTCTATCTTTGTTGTTGAGGTATGCATCCTGTATGCAGCTGAATGATGGATACTGTTTATGTATCCATTCTGTTTACCTGTGTCTTTTTATTGGTGAATTGAGTCCATTGGTGTTGGGAAATATTAATGGCCAATGAGAGTTTCTGTTATTTTGATGTTGGTAGTGTGTTTTGATGTTGTGTGTGTGTGTGTGTTTCTCTTATTTTGGTTTTGCTGGTGTGAAATTATTCATTTCTTGTGTGTGTGTGGGTTTTTTTTTTTTGGTGGAATTAGTCTCCTAGTGTTGGAGATTTTTGTACAGTATCCACTGTAGGGCTGGATTAGACAAAAGGTATTGTTTAAATTTCATTTTTTATGGAACATTGTGTTGTTCCAATCTATGCTGATTGAAATTTTTTCTGCATGTAGTAGTCTGGGCTGACATCTGTGGTCTCTTAAGGTTTGCAAGACATTTGTTTAGGAACTTCTGAGTTTTAGAGTTTCTGTTGGGAAGTCAGGTGTAGTTCTGATAAGTCTGCCTTCATGTTATTGAACTTTTCTCCTTGCAGCTATTAATATTCTTTCTTTTCCTTATATACTTAGTGTTTTGATTATTAATGTTGTGGGAGGATTTTTTTTGGTTCACTCTGTTGGTGTTCTGTAAGCTTCTTGCATGTTTACTGGTATCTCTTTAGGTTAGGGAATTTTTTCTTCACTTGTTGAAGATATTTTCTAGGCCTTTGAGCTGGAAATCTCCTTCTTCTATTCTTATTATTGTTAGGTCTGGTCTTTTCATGGTATCCCACATTTCCTAGATGTTTTGTGTCATGAACTTGTTAGATTTGTCGATTTCTTTGACTGGTGTATCAACTGCTTCTATCATATCTTCTACTTCTGAAATTCTTTCTTTCCTTTTGTATTCTGTTGTTGATGCTTGCATCTGTAGTTCCTGTTCCCTTTCCTAGATTTTCTGTATCCAAGAGTGCCTCAGTTTGTGTTTTCTTTATTGATTCTATGTTTATTTTCAGTTCTTGAGATGTTTAATTAATTTGCTTCACCTGTTTGTTTGTATTTTCTTGTATTTCTTTGAATTTATTTCTTTCCTCTTTAAAAATCTCTACCTGTTTGCCTGCATTTTCCTGTATTTCTGTAAGGGATTTACTTGATTCCTCTTTAAAGGCCTCTATAATCTTCATTAGATTAAATCTAAAGTCATTTTGTTGGGCTTTAGGTATGTTACAATCTCCAGAGGTTACTGAGTTGGATAGTTGGTTCTGGCTGTGGCATATTGCTCTGGCTTTTCTTGATTATATTCTTATGTTGGACACTTTTTAGCCATCTTGTTGTCCCTGGTGTTCATAGGCCTGATAATCCCTGATGGCATCAGGCCTCTGGGTCTGAAGGTAGAGCTGGTAGTCGCTGGGTGACTTTAGGCCTCTGGAATTGCAGGATGAGATGAGGACAAGAAGTCATAGTTTAGAGGGGACAGGTCAGACCTCACACCGGCTGTCCTTTACAGGGACCCAGTGGGCAGGGTATTGTTAATGGGAAATCTCACTTGGTTGTCCACTTGGTATCAGGCCTCCAGAGATGCAGGCAGAGCTTTGACTCTGGGGAATGAGTTGTAGATTCTGGATTGCAGGTATAGGTGTGGCTCAGAAGATGGAGCAGAGAGGCAATTGGCATATTTTCTTTTCTGCTGAGTCATCCTTACAGTTTTACAAGCTATAGTAGATTGCATTATATACTGCTGTCTTCTGTTATCTTTGTGCTCTGTTATATGGCTTTTAGGCTTTTTGGAATGTATTGAGAACCATGATAGCAGAAGATCTTTTAGCCATAATGAGCTAAAGCTTCATATATTTTTTAACTCATGGAAAGAGTTAACTTAAACATGCCCATAACCTTAGTAAAAATCTTGATTAATGTATTAATTCCCATAAATTACTAAATATAATTTACTCAAACTTCCTGAGTTTCTCATTAGAAGGCACTGAATTTCACCTAATGATAGGGAATTCATGCTTCCTTTCTGTCACTTTTCATAAATCCTGTAATATAGTGAGCTATATATTAGAGCATAATGATTTATCTTTAATTTTGCATATGAAATGAGAGATTGAAGCATTAGAAATAGAAATTGGAAGTATTCTTGCTATGTTTATGACATTCAACATAGCCATTTATTAGGTCTGGTTATGTTAACCTGACTTATTCTGTACATTCTCTTAACTTTGAAAAAATAATGTGTAATGTCTTTGGAAGGAAGATGAAGGAAGCAGGTTCTCCAGCTCTCAGAGAAGTACAGCCACAGAGAACTGTCTTAGGCAACTACAAAATGCCTACATTTTGGTGTACAAGTACATTGTTTTTCTGACAAATTATATATCAAGCTGTGGCTATCCTGTAACAGATGCTGTTCAGAAATGAAAGTAGTAAATCTGGCTTATAATTTAGTTCACAGGGGGGTTAAATGCTTAGGAATTTTTCAAGATAAAAAATGTAATAGACAATTATTAAGGCTGCTCTTTAGATACACAAAGCAAGAAAGACCCCCTTAGAAATTAAAAATGGAAGAAAAACCATAATTTTTAAAATCTAACTGTAATGATAGAGAGGAAGACTAAGTTTATGGCAGTACTACTTTTGGTTTCCTGGCATTGATGCCCAAGATTTCTGTATGATTGTTACACTTGGAATACAAGCCTTTCAGGGTAAGATTTGAAAAACAGCATATAGATGGTTCACAGTTCCTTCTGTTTAGGATTATTTTATTTTAAAATATAAGAAAATAATAAATGATATCTTTTGTAAATTAAAGGTATCTTTCCTTGAGGAAATATCTGCAATGCCATATCTGTTATAGTGGGCAATAAGTTGAAATAATTTGAGAATTCAAAGAATACTGTGAAATCATTTATATATGATTTCACTGTGGTGAAGTGATATAAGTGAGGAGACCAAAGTGAGGGAAGATATATTCTAACTGTATCTGAGTATACATTAGTGGTTAGTGACTATAGGTATTATAAAGACACAGTATTTTAAATTCATCAAAAAGGATTGAGTTATATACTTATAAAATATATGTCTATCAAAGTATTATTTTAGCATGGACTCCTGTTTCAAAAATTATACAATTGGATGATCCACTATATAATTTTAGAAAGCACTTTTTATATTAGGTATAAAGTTTTAAACTATACATTCCATTTGTACATACTAAATATATAACAGTTCTTTCTTTTAAATGAATCGTATCAACAGAAATTCTCTATAATGCAAAATTGAAACATATATAACTGTCCCATCAGTTTATGATACATAAATGTTTCAGTCATACCATTTTTTAGTCATACAATGAATGTAGGTATGCCATCATATTTAAAGGGATCAGCATGTGCTACTGTCACAGTAGCACAATGGGTCTATATGTGCAAAAATACAAGTTATAAGTTAAAGTAAGCACAGATTTGCACAGTTACTCATTTAGAAAGGCTATTTTGTGCATTTGGAGACATTACTTTTTAAGTTTTACGGTGACTTCTATGTGATGGTTAACTCTGGGAGGAGAAAATACAGGTGGCAGCTCGAGTCAGTGGAGAACAGGTTTACAAATTTTACTCTCTTTTGTACACTTTGTACAAATTATGTCAGTAAGATTTTATGTTGTTGCTATTTACTAATAAAAATCCATCTAAAATATATATCTCTATAAATGTAATTTCTTATGCAAAAGAAGAAAGCTACATGAAATACAATGCTTTGCAGCATAAACGTCTAACATTTGGGAAAATATCAACACTTAATGATATTATTTTTAAGTTATTATGTATATTTGACATATAGATAAAGGAGTATTTTATATTCTTTAAACTCTTAAAGATTTTCTTCTAGAAGAGGATTCCTTCTAGATATTTATGTAGCAAGGGAAGCCTGCTGTTTGTTAATTTCTTACACCAAATGGAGATTTCTTGGTTTGTTAGTTTTTATTTTATTTTCCCAAGTGAAATCAGATAACTGGTAGAACAATAAATTCATCGAACCTCAAAGTAAATTTTGACAAATTGACAGTCTATGCCATGTTAACATTTGTAGTTGTTTTAAACTGTTTAATGAGCAATAATGATTTACCTTTTAATTACATAATTCTACCAATTAACACATGAGTGACTTTTAATCAGAGGTTGAATAACAGGAAAATTTAGGAATAGGACTAAAGTAGATTTGCTTAATAAATGTTTGTTTTAAATACCAAAAACCTTCTTTAAAACAATCTATTTGAATTTCCAATAATATCTAAAATAAAAAGTTTTATCTTGTGAAAAATTATCAGTATATTATGGATACTGAATATTCATAAAACACTTTTGTCAATTAGTACTTAGTAAAAGATTCTTCTACTTGCTAATAACGTGTTTTAAGAAAATTAGAGCACTTAGGTATTTTTCTCTACAAAAACTGATATAGTAGTTAATGAGTTAAATATTATGATGACTTACAGACAGTTTCAAAGAATGGCCTGGTTAAGAAATTCTAGAATTGATTTCATATATATTAACTTCTTTCCACATTTAATTCATCATAGCCTTTCCATTTAGAAAAAATAGCAACACTAAAGTTTTTTCTGAGACATTTATAAGTTTGTCCAGAAGACGAAGCTTAGCTGAGAACAAAGGCAGCAAATAATCTTGGAAAAATTGATTCAGTCACGCAAGTGAGATTTCCTTCTGCAAGACTTCTCTACTGGCTTCAGTCAAACTGAATAACATCTAAACCCATTGCAGAATGTGACAGTCTCAGTAGGATACAGAAGTTAATTTTTAAAGTCATTTACTGTGAGATGGATATGCTGAATCTACACATATTTACTAAATATAAAACAGTGCTTTGATTTGTATGCATATTGGAAATAATATACTCAGACTTATTAACAGATCCACTACATAATACTTTATTATTCATTTATGGTGTGCACACTAAAAGTTCTTACTGTTACAAAATTTTCTCTTGGGATTACTTTCTGTGTCCCATAAATAATGGTATTTTTTGGTTTTATAGTCATTTAATTCTAGTAGTTTTGTAATTTCCATCTTGATTTCTTACTTAACCCAATTATCATTAAAAAGTGTGTTGCTTTTGTTTCCATGAGTTTGTGTTCACTCTGTAGTTTGTATTGCTCTAGGTATCTAATTTTATTTCATGATGGTCATATATATTGTAGTATATGATTTAATTTCCCTATATTTGTTGAGTCTTGCTTTGAGTAACACTACATGTTTGATTTTGGAGAAAGTTCCATTGGCTCCTGAGAAGATGATTTATATCTGCTTGGAACACTTGATAAGTGACGTCATTAAACTGTAGAGGTTTTCTATTTAGTTTTTCTCTGGATGTCCTGTCTATTAGTGAGAGTAGGGTAATTTCTAGGGTATATTTGTTGTTCTCTTCAGATTGAAATATTTCTTCTAGTATCCTCTATAGAGCTAGATTAATAGTCATATTCCTTCAATCTGTTTTATTACTGGTGATAAACTGGAACATGCTGGTGTATCGACTATGGATATAAGTATGGCAATATCTTAAAAAGTTAGAAGTATATCTACCATACAACCTAGATATAACACTCCTGGGAATAGACCCAGAAGATTATGTAATATATTACATGTACATAGATAAATGCTCATTTATGTTCACTGCTGCTCTATTCAATTATGGAATCACAACTGATACCTATCAACTGATTCATGGATAATGAAAATGTTTGCATAATGGAAACTTCTGCTGT
Organism: Grammomys surdaster; assembly: GCF_004785775.1. Classification (NCBI taxonomy): domain Eukaryota; kingdom Metazoa; phylum Chordata; class Mammalia; order Rodentia; family Muridae; genus Grammomys; species Grammomys surdaster. The sequence goes on from NW_021604566.1 coordinate 17,084,275, forward strand.
AAGAAAAAATGAGATCACAACATTTTCTGTTCAGGTTGTCAAGGAAGATTACCTAAATACAGAAAGACAATTATTACATGTTTTCTTTCATTTTTTTTGGATATTTTTCAATCTTCAGATATATGTTTTGTTTGTAATACACATAGAGGAAGAGGGCATAAACTAGTAAGAGGACATAGAATGCAGTGATAATAAGGCTTAGACAGGGAGTAGTGAAAACAGATATGTTAACTTGGGGTAGAAAACAAGAGGACAGGCTAGAGGAGGTATTATGAGGCATGATAAATTGCATTACAGACTTCTCAATAAATCCATATGGAAAACTATTAATGTAGAGTTTTCTAATTTACCTTTATACATATAAAGAGTTAAAATGGAGCTACTCTACAGTGGGGTGACAATGCCCCTTAACTAGACACTGTAAGCTAACAAATAAAAACTCCAATGGCAGAAATAGGTTATATCTTTAAAGTGGTTGGTCAGTGACTTCCCATAGATGCCTAAATATTACAAAATATTGGCAGCGCTTTTAGTTACCATTGAGTACTTGACAACAAGACCTTATTGCTCTGAGAACAGGGGCAGTGGGTCCTCACCTTCTCTATACACCATGCAGGAATAGCTGAGCGTGGGTCAAGGCTATGTGGGGTGGGGTTGACTCCAGTTGGTTCTGCTAGAGTGCTGAGAGTAAGGAGGGGCTGGAAGAGAGAAGGCCTCTGGGAGATTTAGACTAGACTCTTTAAGATGAAGGCTTCCCCCCGTGGTGATCCATTATGAAGAGACAGGCCTTGCTTATCCAAACTGCTTTATTTATGGCAGTTGTGAATGCATTATGTCTTACTCAGGGTGAATCAGGGATTAAGTACCTTTTGCAGGAAGCAATGTCCAGGAATGGAAGCTCATTGGCTGAACACTTGAGACCTATCTAGATAGCATGGAAAACTTCCAAGTTTTTATGCTTCATGGCCACATTATTCTGTGTTCTAGATCAGGTATTTTGGTAGAGAGCTGACCTCTCACCTACTGTTCTCAATTTTGAGATTTCCCAGGGTTTAGGCAGGCTCAACCTTACTAGTTCTTCTATCTGGTTGCACAATCTACTTGAGCCACCAGGGATGCCCTTATATGTGCCTTATATTCCAAGTAAGACTCTTTGAGGGAAATTAACTTTTCCTTTGTGAGAAATTATCAATTAGAGATAGCTTTTACTTCCCTTTTCAGCACTGAAATCCCATCTGGTTTAGACCTGTTCAGGCCCTGTGCACTCTGCTATGGTCTCTGTGAGTTTACATGTATGTCAATAATGTTGTATCCAGGAGGCCTTGTTTCCTTTCTATCTTCCATCCAAACTGTTATATATTCTTTATGCATCTTCTTCCACAGAGTTTCATGAACCCTGAGGAGAAGGATTTGATGGAGACATCCCATTTAGCAAGTGTGCCAAGATTCTTTATACATTCTGTATACATTGTCCACTTGTGTGCCTCTATATTTGTTTCCATCTATTGCAGGAGGAATCCTCTGATGATGGCTTCAACAATAAAACACTGATCTATACATATATTTGAATACCATTAGAGATAATTTTATTGCTATATTACTTTAGCAGAACAAGAGCTCATTCCTCTAAGAACATGTCTAAAGTGACTTTATTCTTAAATATGTACTCCTTTTTACAGTTTCCACAACAACATATGAATAATCCACTTAGCTGTGAATCTGTTATTGGATTAATGCAGTGACAAGGAGAATATTTTCATGATCCATTAAAATTTCAGAGGCCCAACCTCTAAATACTGCTGTATTGTGAAACAAAGCTTGAACATATGGAATAATCTACCTTACCCCTACTTTTTGCTTGTCTTATGTGGTAATCCATTGTGGAAGTTATTCAAAGGGGATAATAGCATGACACTTTACACTACGATAAAAGACAGATAATGTAGTTGTAAACTGAATGATTTCACAAGAGAAATATGGCCTTGGGTTATCTAGTCAGTAATATTTATTTATACCCTTGTTTTCATGTTTTAAAAGTTTATATATTTTGGATTATGGGTTGGAAAAGAGCAAGTTTTAATATGTTGTAAAATATGGTTTTATAAGGTAAGACTCCTTTATGTAAGCTCAGAATTTAAAAAATAATTCTAATGAAATTTTTAGCTCCCAATTCTATAAAGATCAGACAGCAAGTTATAGTCCTATGTTCCTTAACATCACTATATTTTGTAATTGGCATCATTCAGTTTAAATAATATATGTTTACAGATACCCTCTTTGTTAGTTAACTTTTTCTCTTAGAAAAACTTACTGACAAAACATTTACAAATTGACATAATGTCACGTTCCTAGCATCAGCCAAATTTCCCATCACTGCATGTTCAAGGATATTAAGAATCACTGTGTATGGGATAAGCACCATGCACATATTTCTTAGTTGTAAACAATGACTGTGGATTTTCTTTCCTTTACAGTGGTTCTCAACCTGTGGATTATGACCTTGTGGTACTCAAATGACCCTTTTACAGGGGTCCCCTAACACCATCAGGAAACACAATGTTACATTGTGATTCTTAAAAATAGAAAATTATAGTTATGAAGTAGCAACACAAATAATTTTATGGATGTGAGGATACTACAACATAAGGATCTGTATTAAAGGGTCAAATCATTAGAAAGGCTGAGAACTATTGCTTTACAATGTTATTTTCTCATGTTAAGTTTCCAAGCCTATGTTGCTAAACTGTTCTAACTTGTTTTATTTGTTTATTTTCTTGCTTATATGAGATTTCTGTAATGACTTGGATGATAAAATTTTTTTCTTACATTTGCAATTCTACCATTTGATTAATTTATAACTCAGAATTGATTATGTTTTTGTGTCTTCATTAGAATTTGTTTAATAAAAATGTAAGTTTTCTAATACAGTGTATGCACATGTATAGTAGTAAGGTATTGGTGGTTTAATTGTCAACTTTGTTAATATGCAGTATCTTCCTTTATCTTCCTTTACAAAGAATGGTTGAAAGTTAACATCATCTAACATGAATGACATCATTTTCAGCTATGCTTTATTTGGTAGATTGTTTTTCTTTCTATGCTTCTCAGTGATTGAATGTCTTAGCAATGGAGATGTTGTCTTTTTTGACTTTCCTCTGCTGTAGTAAAGAACATGATTAAAAGAAACTTGGATTGTTTTATATTTGGAATGTAACCAAGAAGATACATTTCTGTGTCACATTCAAAGGAAATCAGGACAGGAACTCAAGGAGGGAACTGAAGAGTAGTTTGTGAAGGGACACTTCACACTGATGTTCTTTCCAGGATTTCATAGTTTGCTTTTTCATACAACTGAGAACTACCTGCCAGGGGTGACATCACCCATAGTAGGATGGTCCTTCTTCAATCATTAATCACAAAAATGTCCCATAGACAGAGGCAATTTATTAATTCAGATTTCTTCTTCTACATAACTCTAGCTTGTATCAAGTTAAATACAAATGTATTGCTTGGAGACTTTTTTTTTTGGTAGGATTTTAGTTCACCAAAATAACATGCCTCTCTCTTGGTGAGCTAAGGCTATTTACCTTGAAATTTTTGAGAGATACATGCTAATTTCTTTACCTTTTTGGACTGTTTCTCTGGTTGGTCAGATTGTTTGTTTTCAAATTCCTCCCTCTTAGTACAGAGGTTTTGCTGTTGCTGTGTTGGATTCCTTCCTGTATCATTTTTGTATAACACTCCTCTCTTGAAGGTTATTCTCCTCCGTGCCTTTATGACTGAGACTTTTTATTCCTCCACTCAGTATAGAATTCCTCTAAGAATTCAGTGCTGGACTAGAAGTTGTAAAGTGCCTTAATTTATACTTTCCTTTAAAAAAATCTTTACTTCACTATTTAGTTTAAAACATAGGTTTTCTGGATATGACACCCTTTGTCGCCATATCAATGTTTAAATATATCACCGTGTGCTTTTCTTGACTGCTATGATTGATAATGAGAAATTCAATATCATTCAAGTGTTTTTGCTCTTAAGTGAGTTGGTGTTTTTCCTTTTACTGGTAAGGAAATTTTTAGAATCTTTTCTGTTCAGGAAAAAAATCATTTAATAAGCAAAATTATTGGAGAGTTAATTCTCAGAAAATATGGAAATAAAATATTTCTAATGGAAGTAAATGCATATCTTCTACATCCAGGGTGTTAACACTTTAGATGAGAACGACCACAGTCCATTGTTTGCTTAGCACCTGTTTATTCTAACTTACCTGCCTATACCTCTCTGTGCTTCTGCTTATCTCAGGGAGTGTAACTGTTCACACTGTCTCCACTGTTAAAATAAAAAGTGCAGCAACTTGACAGTTTTTTTGTTTGTTTGTTTGTTGTTTTTTGTTTAGTTTAGTTTAGTTTTGGTTTGGTTTGGTTTGGTTTTTGTCTTTTGATTTTCCCTGCTTGGTTCAGTTCTAAGTTTTCCTTCTACAACAATTACTGTCCGGTCTTAGTCCAAAGAAAACCTCATGCTGTGTGAAGTGACTGGACATTTAAGAGGTGTTAGGCTGTAACCTTGTGAAAAAGCTCTGTATGGTCTTCACTGGCCACTGAGAAAGTTGTTGGAGGATGAGACTACCTCTTATGTTTTACCATTTTATCCAAGTCAGGGAACACAGGAATCTTGGGATTTCTGACCCAAGAGCAAATAGAAAGGCAGGCTTATGATCATTACAGATTTGGATTCCACACTGGTGAGGCAACTCAGTAAATAATGCATTTTTGAAGCAAGCATGAGGATTTAAATTTGAAACCACAGACCCATGTAAAGCTGGATACAGCAGCTTGCACATCTCATTTCATTAGTTCTATGGGGAGAATAGAAGCAGAGTTAAATGAATTCCAGGATCCCACAGACCAGCAAGTCTAGCATGCACATCATCAAACAAAGACCATGTCTCAAATAAGGTAGAAAGGTAATATTGATACAAAGACTGTTATTGGAGCATGATGTGGTACACTCAGCCTTTAAACACACATGCATTCTCTGTCTTTCCTTCTCTTTTTAAATAATAAGATATAATTAGATAAAAATAAACTAACACATCTGAAATTTGAAAAGACAAATAGAAAGAGAAATAACCAAGAGAAGACACAGAATCAAAGACTCATTCATTTATACACATATTCAGGAATTGCATAAAAATGTAAAACTTGAAGTTGTAATAAATATTTTGAGGCCCTGTGCATGCTGCCTCAGTCTCTGTAAGGTCATATAATCTTTGATCACATTGACATGGAGGGCCTTTTTCTTGGTGTCCTCCAGCCCCCTGGCTCTTACACTTACTTTGCCTCTTCCTTCGCTGGGTTCCCTGATCTCTGACAGGAGGGATATGATGAGGACACCCCACTTAGGGCTGAGTGTTTCAATGTCTCTCATTACCTGCATCATCTCTGTTTATGGGTTGCTATATTGGTTACCACCTACTGGAGAAGGAAGGTTCTCTGATGGCCGCTGAGCTAGTCACTGAACTAGAAATACAGCAGAATGTCATTCAGAGTCATTTTCTTGGTTCTTTGTTTGCTTGTTTATGTCTTTTTTCTTTCATTTTTTTATTTCTTTTCCAGAAGAGAAGCATTTTGTTTTATTGTAGGTCAATGTGATACCTAGCTTCAGATTCTTGTGTACCCAATCAGTGATGACTATGTGTTTTAACTCATGAAATGGGGCCAAGTCAAATCAGATAATGGTTGATTATTCCCACAAATTTTGTGTCACCACCATTGATTGTCCTAGCATATGTTACAGTCAGAACAACATTATAGATGAAAGGTTTTAGAACTGAGTTCTTGTTTAAGTTTTTCTTTTGCTTTTTTGCCTTCAAAGAACTGCCTTTTAGCAAAGACTTGAAGGCTCTATGAAGGCACCAGCTCAATTTCTTAACGTTCAGTGGGATTTTTAGCTGTTGTCTTCAGCACTACAGCATTGTCATCAGTTTGTGGTAAGCAACTAATATAGTCTTGGCAGCAGATGTAGTTATTTGAGAATTCCTATGGGACATGTTTGGCCAACAAATTCAATTAAATTAAATACAGTCTAGCTACTGGAAGCTTCATTTGATGACAACCGATGGTTTGCTTGGGTTCTGTCTCCCTCATTATTTGACAATTTCATTTAGATCACCTTCATATATTTTAGGAAGTTTCTACTGTATTAAGTTTCAATATCATTCCTCAACAGACTATTACTTTTAGCTACTTTTCTCTGAATTCTCTCTCTTGAAAGCTTCTCATCTTCCCTCCTACTTTCATTCTCACAATGAAGCCTGCCCCAATTCATTCATAATGATATACAGATACTCTACAATCCCTTACTCTATATCTAACTTCTGTGGTTCTATGGATTAGAATTTGGTTAATATTGACTGAATTACTAATATCCACGTATAAGTCATATAAGTGAATACATGTCATATTGTCTTCAGAGTGTCAGATACATCACTCTAGATAATGAGTGTTCCTCTTACTCCACATACTTGCTAGGATGAGCTGCTATTTGCTATACTGATGTTAGTCATTCTGATAAGTGCAAGATGAAATCTCAAAGAAGTTTAGAATTGCCTTTTCCTGACGATTAAGGATGTTGAATACTTTTTAAAAAGTTTATTAGCCATTTCAGTTTCCTCTATTGAGAAGTCCCTGTTAAGATCTTTATCCTATTTTTAATTGGGTTATTTGCTTTAGGGGGCTTTTTATATTTTTTGGATATTAGTCCTGTATTCTAGGTTTAAGAAATTCTCTCTTCTATGTTTTGTATTCTGTTGGTGATGCTTGCATCCACAACTCCTGATCTCTTTTTTTTTAGGTTTTCTATTTCCAGGGTAGTTTCCCTTTGTGATTTCTTTATTGTTTCTGTTTTCATTTTTAGATCCTGGATGGTTTTGTTTAATTCCTTCACATGTTTTATTGAGTTTTCTTGCAATTCTTTAAAAGATTTTTGTATTTCCTCTTTAAGGTCTTCTACTCGCTTACCTGTTTTCTTCTGCATTTCTGTGAGGGAGTTATGTCCTTCTTAAAGTCCTCTATTGTCAACATGAGAAATGATTTTAAATCGGAATCATTTTTCCCAGTGTCATGGAGTATTCAGGACTTGCTATGGTGGGAGAACTATGTTCTTATGATGACAAGTAATCTTCGTTTCTGTTGCTTATATTTTTGTGCTTGCCTTTCACCATCTGGTTATCTCTAGTGTTACCTTCACTCATTGTCTTCAACTGGATCCTGTCTGTCCTGTTATCTTGGTTGTATCAGATCTCTTTAGAGACCAACCGTCTTTGTGATCCTGTGATCCTGGGTGTAATTGCTTCTGGGAGTCAGGCTCTTTCTGGGATCCTGAAATCATGGTGTGTCCACGCTCCTGAGATCCTGTGATCCTATTATCCTGTGTTCTTGGGCATGTTAGAGCTCCTAGAAATCCATCCTCCACTGGGTTTGGGGGGATTGAGTGCAGAGCTTGAGTCCCAGGAGTGCTCAGGGCACTGGCACTGGATTTTTCGATTCTGATACACTGGTTGTGAGGGAGTTCCTGAGTCCCCTTGGGTCCCAATTACTCCCTGTTTGCTGGAGAGGTGGGAATCGTGGCCTCCTCACCTATGATCCTGGGCATGTTAGCCTGGGAGTCCAGCCTCATTTGGATTTTAGGGGATTATGTGCAAACCTGGCTCCATAGGACTGCTCAGGGCACAGGTGCAGACTGGAAGGATCATCCTAATAGTTTTATACAGACAGCAAGGAAGTAACACACCAAGGCTTGGTAGAATGAATATAAACTTATTGACTACTTAGATAAACAACACACTGATAGATAATACCTATTAGTTACTGATGCACTACTGTAGTAATTATATTACTGTAGTAATTATATATACTACCATAGTATTTATAATTCTATGCTAATGTATACTACTTTAGTAATTATAATTCTTCAATAGGTGTAGTACTATTGTAATTATAATTCTTCAAGAGAAAAAGGGGATAAATTGCATACATTTAGAAAATGGCAGTAATTAAAATTGTTTCTAGTATCTGTGTGCATCCTAATGACAGACTTATAGTACTAGAATATATATTCTAAGTAAGTATATATAATATATATTTGATATAAAATCTTATATATATTTTATATAAATATCTATGATATATATTATGCATATATACAATATATTCTATCTAAATCTACTATAGATTTATAGATTACATTTATAGTACAAGATATGAATTTGCTCTCCATTGAATGGGCTTTAAGTCCAGTTCATCTGTTACTTACACCAAGATGTAGTGCCAGTGTTGCACTAATGGAGCTATTGTTTAAGACTAGTCATCACTGCTGCTTTTGTGCTTTGTAACTATGTAGGACTATAGATTGCTTTTCTTCCTTGGCAGCTTACATAGCACCTTCTCTTACTATAAGAATCCATCCTCAAGGAGGGGCTCCCAGATCACTTCCTGTTCAATTTCTCCAAGTCTTGTGTCCACTACATGTGGTGTGTTCAGAAATAGGGTATTTTTCACTTTCTATGTTCTGAAAGGTAAATGGCAATAATCTGTACAGCTTTTGGAAAAATTTAAATTTCCGTATTCAAAGATTTCAGGGGAGTTTTTCCATGCCTAGTACACCATCACCCTATGTGGCATAACTCCGTAAATACTTGTGGAATATGAAACCATGCTGTTACTTATAAGTGATCCTCAATAACCTAATCCTTTCAATTTTGCTTTTAATGAGTGAATTGCTAATAATGTACTGATCATATTAATATTCCAAATGGCATGCACACATCCTAATCCTGGTTAGCTATGAAATGTCACTATACATGCAATAAAGCACTTTTCACATATATTGGGAAATGGAAGGATGAGATAGGGACTTTATCTTTGATTAGCCAGATGTATCTAATTTAATCACATGAGCCTTTAAAGGCTAAAAATCTTGTCAGGCAAAGAGAGAGGTGTTGAGTGGTGAGGGACTGAGTAAGAACAGTGCTATTTATTTGATAATGAAGTCTATGACACTGTGGTCAATGAAGCACAAAGGTGGAGCAGGCTAGGCAGTGCAACGTGCTGATGTCTTAACTGACATCCTGTGAGATTTAAGTGTGCCATTTTAAAATACTAAGTGTTGTGGTAGGTTATTTTTAGAGCCGTAACATAAAGCTACATAGTTTGGTACCTAGGAATAAGCTGCTGCTATAAATTCATGAAATTTGCAACTCTAAATTAGCTCAGATTCAAAGTATTAAGCAATAATGTTAATTTCTTTCTGTTGTACTTTTTGAGCAGTGGAGGACTAATAATTTTTTCCCAGAACAAACTGAACTTAGTGGTAGTTAGCTAACCACTCTGCTCCCAACGGGTAGCACCCACTCACCCACCCAAGAGCTATCTGGAATTGCAAATGAAAGACACACACACACACACACACACACACACACACACACACACGTATATTAATTTTATTATTCTTTGACTACCTTAATAGTTGAGCATTTCTAGTCCTTCCTCTGCTAGCAAACACTCCCCTCTAGTACTCCTGAGGTAACATCTTTTAAACTCTGCATTTCATCTCTGGTACCCCAAACACAATTGCAGAATTGGCCCATGTGGCCACTTTCTCTGATTCTCACATGTTGGTGGGCCTTTAGGTCTGATCTTTCTTCTTCCCCTATGGAGATCTCTGCTCCTTTCTCTCTCCCAGTCCCTTGCCAAGCAAATCTAAAGGTCCCACCTAAGTTACCTGTCCAGCCATTGGCCATTGGCTCTTTATTGATAGATCAAAAACCAACTAGGGTCAAGGACATTCAACATTTAGACATGTAGATTCCGGATTTTAAGAGTAGGATTAATTAAAAAAATAGAACTAATCGCCAGTACTCAAAGATAGCAAAAATAAAAGATGGCTTAGTGATCATCTTAATGAAGAATGTCTTTCAATATAGTAATATGTTCTGATGTGGATGAATACCAGCTACTCCTATCAACCATGGTGTTTAAAAGACTTCCCAAGGTTCTGCAAATAAACACCCTGGAGAAGCCTACCATGTGTCTCCAGTAGAAAACAAAGACAAAAACAAACAAACAAACAAACAAACAAACAAAAAACAGCTTTTATCACCTTGATGCTTTTATTTCACTAATTATTTCTTTAAAAATTAAATTTAGAGTTTGCAGTGAATTATGCTAAAACAGTGATGATTTTTTTTTGTTTCCCATCAACAGGTAATTTCATATTGTTATAAAGACATAAATGTCATTATAAGTGTGAACTATACAGATAAACTGAAGTTGACAATAAAAAAGCATCAATATGTGCTTAAAGCTTATGTTTTTTCCACTTTTGTTTGTTTGTTTTTGTTTAGTTCAGTGTAATTTTGATTTTTGAGACAGGATTTCTCTGTGTAGTCCTGGCTATTCTGGTACTCTCTGTATACATCAGGCTGGTCTCAAACTCAAAGATCCACCTGCCTCTGTCTCCTGAGTGCTAGGGTTAAATAACATGTGGCTCATGTTATTGTTTTTTAAAACTTTTAAATTATTGAATTATTGCAGTTAATGTAATAATGTTAGAATGTATGCTAAGTGCAACAAGGTACTATGGAGATTTTATTATTTATGCAAAACAAATCTAAATATACTTTACATGGAAGGTTGAAGTATTGCAGAGGGAAAACTCTATATTGTTATAAACATATGTTGTGCTGAAAGTGATTATGGAGTAAGCACTGCTGCTCTTTTAGGAGTTGTTTGTTTTTGGAGTTTCCTTACCTAATGGCTTTTACCATAATAGAAAATTTCTGCCACTGTCTAGATCCACAAAGGCTATGTAATAACCTTCCTTTCTATGTTTCTCATCTATCCAAACAGTCTTCTATAATGTTTTATGTGTAACTGATATTGTTGTTATTTGAACCCATGAGATAGGCATCACATAATAGCACCAAGATGAGTTCCAAATAGTATTACTTAACTATTTTCTTTATGTAAATCTAAAACACATATCTAGTTAAGTTATTAGAACTGTATTAGTATTTCATTCTTATAATGCTACAGGATTTTACAAGCTATTAATGGAAAGCCATCATGCTTCCTCTGTAAAAACACACTTTATAAACCACATATTGATGCATTCAAATAATGCAGCTACTAATATTTCAGCCCAGATACTGAGAAACTGAAATCTGAAATAATAAAAAAAAGTCTTGTTTTTTATTGCAATATGGCATTGTAAGTTTGTGTCTTCTGAGCAAGTCATTCTTACAAGTGTATGGTTTTTTATGAATATTTTCTGGCAATGTCCTTCCCACCTGTAACTACTACTTGGTAAATAAGCAAGATATAAGGCTTCATTTATTTACTTTTTAAAATAACTATGCCCATAGTCACCTCAAATCCATATTGTTCATGAAATTACTTGGGTATTATCACTGTGAGTTTAAATATATTTGAATCTTATCACAAAAATGAATTGATCTACTGCTTGAAAAATTCATTCAGTATGGTAAAGAGAAAATTCAGATCTCTACAATTAATTTGGGAAACGAAAATCATAATTTGAGAACTGCTGAGGGTGGGGTGGAGCGAGACTTTATGTGTTATGCATGAAGCTTCTTTGTTTTGTTTATACTTTAGTTGCTTTTCTTCTCTGTGTATTCTTCAAGTTTAAATATAATAGAGATTCATAAAGACAAATATTCATAAAGATAAGTCTAGTAATCTGAACATTAAGAATTTCTGCAATTATGAAAGCTAGAGTCTTTTTCTTTTCACTAATTGACTCTTTGATCATATCTGGAGAAGCATTTGATCCCATAGACCTACCAAGTGGTAACTAATTTTCTTACATTTCTGTCTCACTGGACATTTAGATGTATTGACATTCCAATTTATATACTGTTGTATAGAGAACACACACACACTGCTACCACACACACACTGCTAACACACACACACACTGCTACCACACACACACACACACTGCTACCACACACACACACACACACACACACACACTGCTACCACTCATTGTCTCTAAACATCTACAGACATTTTTCTATCCAAGATGATTACAGAAATGATCTTGGTCATCAGTCTTTTAGTACTTTTTATATGCTTTTTATTTGTACTGGCCTTTCAGTTTCTTAACTAGCTCTTATCTCATTATTACGATTTTCACTCCTCTTCAATGACACATTCTAGTGATCAGTACAAATAGCTGTGAGTAAGCATAAAATGTCTATTAACAAAATCTCAGCTATTTTTCTTTCTGGTTTGTTTATAAAAAGATAAAGAGGGGGGAATATGTTCTACGGACGAGTGGTAAGGTATGGGGGAAGGGATGTCTCAGCGGGCCCATGCCAAGGCATCTGTTTCCCCTGAGGGACCAGTCACATGATGGTATAGTATAGATTAGCGTGTATTTAGGACATGAGGAGGGGAGTTAAGAGGGTAGTAGAGGCAGAAAAAGGCAGAGACAGAGAGTAGAGAAGTAGAAGAGTAGAGGGCTAAAAGCCAGCCATGGGCACGTGGAGAGAGAAGGGGAGAGGGAATGGAGAGAGAGGGGAAAGGAAAGCAGAGAAAGAGCAAGAGATAAAGATGAGTGCAAGGAGGGGGCAAGCAGCCCCTTTAATAGTGGGTCAGGCCTACCTGGTTATTGCCAGGTAATTGTGGGTCAGAGCTTAGACAGAATGCTAATACTTTTGGTACATCATCTGCTCTAGTTTGGATCTAGAGGGTTCTTTGAATTTCTTAGGTTATAGATTTAGTCACTGTATAAGCTGATAACATGACAGACCCATGATATACTTAAAGGGAACATTTTTTGTTATAGATATGAAAGAAAGAACAACCAGAGGCATCTGGTAGATTCTGGCACAGAAAAAGAAATTCGTAGACTGAAAATGGCCAGCAGAATTGACCTTGCAATGAGAAATACAGAAACAAAGAGGAAGAGATAGAGAGAACAGGAATGAGGCAAAAAAGAGGGAGAAGGAGAAGGGAGTGAAGAGAAAGAAAGAAAGAGAGAGAGAGAGAGAGAACAAGAAAGAAAGGAAGGAAGAAGTAAGTGATAGAAGTATAAGGAGAATGAGAAGTACAAGAGGTCAGGAAGCCTGTGAGCTCCAGGGAGTTTAAGGTAGGGGAGAAGATAAAAGGGACTAGAAGACTAGCATGGACTTTGAAATGTGTAACAGATACTTGAAATACAGAGGGCACCTGGGGACCACCATGCACTAATAGGCACCAGAGATAGTTAATTGTCCCTTCTGCCAATGATAGGCAAAATGAATTCTTTTGGTAGAAAGGAATGGGCTTCACAATTTTTAGAGGAATAGTCCAGGTTGAGCTCATTTGTAGATATGTGGACTGCCTTTAGAAGTTTGGAGAATATGGAATCTCCCTGGGACCTAACAGTCACCAGAATGGATGATAATGAGAGGTAATGTAGTTCTTAGGAGGTAAGACTCAATTGAAGTATATTGGCTCCTAGGGCCATATACCAGGACCTTGGTCCTCTACTCATTCTTTTGTTTCTGGCTTTGTTTAGTTAGGGATTGTGGATTTAAAAATCTACTTCCACCATAATATTATATCTTGCCACAGGCTCCAAACCAATGCAACCCTGGATTAAAAGCCACTGATGCCGTTATTCAAATAATAATTTTCTTCTTACCTTTATAACTTTAGTATTTCATCATAGTTGTGGAGAGCTGACCAACTCCATTCACAGCATCCTCTCTGATCATACCAAGCCCATCAATGCTTCAGCTCTAAAGGAAACTTCAAACTTTTGATCCACCTCTTTTAATTCATTTTATCCACTGATGCAATATTAATTTTCTGGAGGATTGCTCCTTAGTATCTATAAGGGGTCTCTGCCCCACTTTTGCTTACCTATTTCCCAAGCAAATGAAACAGAAACTCTGTAAATGTATTTACAAGCTGTAGACCTAGATTGGGTAGATTTGGAGCTATTCTAACCTATATTCAAACTGCAGTACCCGTGATATTTGTAGTTAGTCTCACCCAGCCTGCTCTGTTCCATGTGTGTCTCAAGACCAGCTTCTGATCTCCTGGTGATCTCTCTGCCCTTGTCCTCTTCCCCTTCTTTTCTTCTAGGTCTCACCTCTTTGCCAATCAGGTCACTTTAAATCCCCCTATCTCTAATCCCTCCAGTATTTGCCTGTAGCCAATTTTACTCAACCAACAGTAGTTTTACATCGAAAATCAAGGTTTGCACAATAAAAGCTTGTAAACATGAGAAGCCATTCATAGGCCTAAACTTCTGGGTATAGAATTTTTTTTAGCTAAAACTGATACATGTGCCCAGAAATATGTACCCAATTTCCTGTCAGTGTGTCCTGTCCTGCTGTCAAGTCTACCTTGTTTTTTTTTGGGGGGGGGTGGTTTTGGACACTGGTGTAACATTTTCTCTCTCAATTACTACTGTCCAAATTGCCCTGGCTTATCTCAGCTACCTAATTTCAGTGCCTTCTTTTAGAAGCCCTTGTAGTTAAGCATTTACAGTGACAGATCAGGGTAATTATTCTGGCCCCCATTTCAGTGGATTTGTGCTGAATCAGTAATTGCTGCTTAGTTGTGGCTTCCAGAGAGAGGCTGGCAGGAGACAAAGGAGGTTTCCACATAGAAAAAAAAAAAGAGACAATAGGCTCATTTGCAAATTCAAAATCAACCTCATGCTCTTCTACATAAAATAAAGAAGATATTCCTTCTGAGTTCAGGCACTGATGGTGGGTTTACCTCATCTTGTCACTGTCCTCTTTAACAGTTCTCTGTAAAGTTCATTCTGTTAAGATGACTTTTATAGAAATACAAATACAGCAAAGGTCATATAAATACTCCAGAATAATAAAATGGCTCAATAATGAATTATTCAAATTGTGGCCAATTGATAACGGGTTTAGTGAAAGCAGAAGTTTCCTGGATGGGACTGTCAGAAGATGTTTGGTTTCTATTATAAGAGAGGAGAGCTGGAGAGACAGCTCAGTGGTTAGAAGCACTGACTGTTCTTCCAGAGGTCCTGAGTTCAATTCCGGGCAACCACATAGTGGCTCACAACCATCTCTAATGGAATCTGATGCCCTCTTCTGGTGTGTCTGAGGATATCAACAGTATATGCTCATACATTAAAGAAAAACAGACAGATGAAAGAAAGAAAGGAAGGAAGGAAGGAAGGAAGGAAGGAAGGAAGGAAGGAAGGAAGGAGAGCAGACTTCAAAATGGCAGAGTGAACTTGAATGTTAGATGCTATCAAAGCCTGGGTTATATGAGAGTTGGATTCTTACCTGGAGCTAAATAGTCACCAAACATGCTACCACTGGATGATACAGTAGGCAGAGAGCAAAATCTGCATCAATATTAATAAGTAGATGAGCAAACTCTTAGTTAAACTTCAATACTTCTGGAGCCTTTCCTAAAAAGGAATCAGCAACAATGAATATAGAGAAAAGGCACCAGAGGAGTGATTGGTGACTCTGGAAGCACATTAGAAACAATATCAAAAGCGGGCAGCTCAGCAACCTGATATGTAAAGAAGACTCCAATCTTAGGAAAATCCTGTCTTCCCCTGACTCAGACTGAAGATGAAGAGTTCCAGTGGGGAGGAGCATCTTGGAGAAAAGGTATAACCAAACCAGGTCTTCTCAGCCTTTAATATGAGCAGTATTGCCTATTGCAGTCTAGACATATCTTAAATAGCCTCAGTATACAAAACAGCATCTACCAAGAGCAGCTTTTACTGTAAGATTTAAGCTTTAGTGAGAAGCTGTATAAACCCATACCAAGTGACAGAGAAACATATTTTTTACTGAAAAATATTTCAGACTTCTTGACAGATTTCATACATAATGCCTGTTACAATAACTTAATTCTGTATGTTTCTTTTGCCTATATGTGAAACATAATCTAAAAAATAAAACCTGATGTGTTAAAGTTCATAATTTTTATAAGTTTGTTACTGTATATTTATTTTATTATTTTATAATTTCTTATGACCAGCCATATAGGACTTAATATGTTAAGCACATGTTTTAAATATCTATAATTACTTAAATGCTTATTCATATTTTTGAACATTGTAATTTTAATCCTTGCTTCAGACCGCTTTCAGCACCTCCTCCTATGTGACTGAGCTTCCCTGTTCTGCCTCTGTCAGCTCTTGGTTCTCTAAATTATACTTCTGTGGCTCATAAACATGGACTAAAGAATAGACAATAATTTGAGATGTTAAATGATGCTTTCTTACTCCTGAAAGAACTTACTTTTTATTCCTAATTAAATAAAATTGTGGGCAATATTATTTGACCCCAATCCAGTCTGAGCATCTTTTCAGTGGCTCCATCTGGTTGAGGCATGGCCTGTTGCTTGCTTCTTTTTCCTTCAGTGGAGACTCTTCCTGTATTTTGTTTTGCTGTGATTTTTTTTTTCCTCCTTAACGCCCCCCCGATAGTCAACATTTGATTTTTAGGATCTTGAAACTGTACGGATTCATATCCCAGAAACAACCAACTGCATTCTGAAAAAAGTTGCGAGGCAGTGAAGTGACTCACTTTTAGATTTCTTGGATACTGATGTCTTTGTTGCCTTGGTGACCTTGTTATGCTCTCTAAATGCTATAGTTTCTGTTTAAATGTTCTGTTTCCTTTGTTATCTATTTCTAGGTGTAGAATTAGTCTACATTAAACGAGCATATCACTTTTCTATTTGGAAATGTTCTCGGCATCAAAACTACATTTTTGTTGCTTTCTCTTTCATGTCCCAGTAGACTCTCACTGTGGTTTCTTCTGTTGGAATACAAATATGATCTTTGTTAATAGCTAGCTACCAACTGTTCAAATTATTACATAATTAGATAACCTTTGCCATGATTTAGGGATAGGTATTCTGCACTGTGGACACTATCACCAGTTTCTGGAGAGCTTGTTAAAATAGTGAGGGATGACTTGTTACAGATTCTTTAAAGTTCAGCAGCTTTGGGGAAGACTGTTAGAATTCATACATCACAATTTCCATATGATATAGGACAATGGCCACAGACTCAAAGAAAGATAAGCCACAAAGAGGTGTCATGGGCTTGTATTCACCTTGTCTAAGAAGATAGATTGATGGATCTTTTTCAATTAAACAATTAAGTTAGAAAATCATTAATAACTTTTCTGCTGGGATTAACTTTTTCTTGCTTTTATTTCAATTGTTATATATTCTGAGTATATTTTCATAGGCTGTATTTATTCTGCTTTGTCAAATGCTTTATATTTTTTCCTCTTTGCTTAGAAAAGTCCAGGAATAAATATACAGATGTAATCATTGTAAAATTCTGTTAATGCTAATCAAAATCTTAACAAATAATGTTACACATATTGACTACTGCTTCTAGAGACTGTATGAAGCGTGAAAAAGACTCAAACTATCCAACAACATGCTGAATAAGAACAAAGTTAGAAAATAAGAAAAATTGCATTAAGGGGGATTCACAAATCTAGAGCAGTGGAGAATGTTAGAAAGGACAGAAAGAGCTACACAAACAGATAACTAACTTTTGACAAAGATAATGGTGCTGAAAGAGAAAACATATTGTTGTCCTAACAAATAGAGCCAAGAAACTGAATATCTATAATTAATAATTTATACACAGATTATGCATTTATCAAGTACAACATGGGTCAATGACCTAAATGTAAAATGTAGAGTTGTGAAATTCCTAGTAGACTACACAAAAGAAAGTAGAGATGACCTTGAGTGTTGTTAGTGATGACTTTAGATGATAAACGAGCCAAAGAATAATGTGTACAATAATTGGCAGTCTGGGCTTCAGTGAGAGTAAAGTTCTATATAATGAAAGGCACAGTGGAAAATGAGATTATAAGCCAGAAAGCATTTCCAATACAAAATCAATAAATGGCTGTCATGAAAAAATTTCATTAACTCTTGAAATGAAGAAATTAATATAACATAAGAAAGAAAATTTTTAGCTAGGCAGTGGTGAGGTGACACATGCCTTTAGTCCTAGCATTTGGGAGGCAGAGTCAGGCAGACCTCTGAATTTAAGGACAGCCTGGTTTACAGAGTGAGTTCTGTGAGTTCCTGGTCGATACAGAGAAGCCACTGTCCCTCACCCAAAAGATAAAAGAGAGAAAGTGACAATTTGATTGCCAATTTCAATAATCAATTTAGTTGGATTTAGTCTATCCAGTGCCTTTGAGAAAAGCTTAACTAAGATGAATATTGAACTAAATGGGTCATTCTCATGCACTCTAGGCCTACACTGAAGGAAAATAGGAAAAGGAAAAAGCTTTCTCTTTGCTTCTCAATCTGCTCATACATGTGCAAGCAGATTCATGTTCCTGTAGCCACAGATGAGATTTATCTGTCACTATAGAATGCATTCTCTCTAACTGTGTTCAAAATGCAAGTTTTTGCATAGAGGAGGCTTGAACAATGTTTGAACTACAGAAGGCAAGCAATGTGTTCTAGGATCAGATTCCCTGTGAGGTACTTCTGTGTGGGTTGTACCTAAAGCTGTTAAGGTAAATCCAAAGTTATAGTAAAGTACCTAGGATATTAGAGATGCCAGAAATGTTGAATATCTTCTGAGGTAACTCCTTTCTATCCAGTAGAGACTGTCTCAGAAACAGTACAACAATTGTTACAGGCAACATAGCTAGAAAGATGGCTTACTAAAACCACTTGAACACCAGCCAATTCCAAAATCATATAGAGCTCTGCTAGACTTTTGTTTTGTTATATTCACACTCTTCTGTTTTGCAAAGGAATTTTTTATTCTGCAATTATATATTGAATTTATGTGTGTTTTTTATTTTACAAAGTCTTACAATTTCAAGGCTATTTTGAATATCAGAAATGGTTTTGTATTTGCTCTGTACAAAGTATTGATACAATTAAGTCTATGGAAAAGCTTGAAGCTGTAGTGAATAGATTTAGCAGTGTGTGATGTCCATGAACTTATGATAGCCAGGCAAGGAATCTCACACTTTGAATGTAGACCACCCTCACCCAGCTTCTATGTCTGCAGATTGGTTACCATCTCAAGGTGCTATCCTGGGAGGTCATGGAAACTTTAGCTAGAGAAAATAGGACACCAAAGGGAGGAAGTCTCTATTTTCTGTCCTGTCTTTGATTAATGTCCCACTGGGTTGGAAGCAACTAGCACCACAGGCTTCTGCTAGAATGTCAAATGTTTTTTACTTTCAACTACAAGCAAAAATAAATCATTCTATTAATTTGGTCATAGCTATAAGAACAGCAACCAGTTCAGCAAACTTCCATCTTGTAGATGTTCATAGGGGGGCAGAACACACATTTATGAAAGAATGACTCTTTGCACTTAATTTTTCTATGAATCTATAGTGTTGCTAAATGAAGAAGATTTTAAGCATGAAACATAAAACTGGGAGTGTAGCAGAATGGTAGAGTATGTAGCATATGTGGTACACTAGGTTTAATTACCAGCATCACAGAAAAAAAAAGGAAGTAAAAAACCAAATAAGCAAGAAAAAGAGTATGAAATGAAAGAAGCAAGGGAAGAATGAAAACAGCAAAATAAAAGCAAACAGAAAAATGTGACAAGTAACTTGAAAAGATATACAGAAATAACTCAATTTTCTTTGTGTAGTATAAATGACACACATCTGGCAACTGTTGTATGACAAAACCTTCCTTGGAGACAAATAACACACATGTGTAATCATGACCAATAGGGAAGCCATGACATAAGAATAGACCCACAAGGTTCCTATGTTTGAATGCTTAGTGGCACTACTTGAGAAAGATTAGGAGATATGGCTGTCTTGGGGTAGGTATGGCCCCCATTGGAAGAAGTATAGCACTGGGGATGAGCTTTGAGGTTCCAAAAGCCTAATCCAGGCCTTGTGTCTGTTACTCTTCCGGCTCCCTTGGATCCCTATGTGGAACTCTCAGCTGTTTCTCCAGTATCAACTTTGCCTGCATGCCACATGCTCTCCACCATTATAATAATGGACTAAACTTCTGAAACTGTAATAAAGCTCCAATTGATTTTCTTTTTTTTATAAGAGTAGCTGTCATCAGAGTGTCTCTTTAGGGTAATAGTAAAGGGACTCTGGCTAGGTTGAGCTTGGCAAGCTGAGCTTTGATAGGCCTTGCTCTTCTCTCTCATCCCCTCTGCCTTGGCTAAAAGCCATTCACTTATATTTTTAAATCTATCTACCAAGGTCTATTCCCTTTTTTGGCCACGTCTTCCTCTTGAGGCTTACAACCAAGATCCAGCTACAAAGGTACTGAAGTCTAGAAATCAAAACCCCTTTGGTCACATAATTAACATGCTGAATTACAATTAAACGTCTCATCTTAACATGGGGTTTCCTATTGTACCTTTATTAAATGCCATTTTTGTGTGTGCCATGCTAGTCTTCTCTCTATTCAGAGGCAGTCCTTTGTCCTCTAGGCCAAATACCTCTCTCCCTCTCCCTTTTTACCTTCTGTTTCTCCCTCATTCTCATCTCATGTCTTTGTATCTTATTCCCTAGCTTCTATCCCTCTGGTGCAAACTAATCTCCTTTTTGCTGAGAAATTGGTCTTGGGCATCCTGAGCCAATACTGTTCCTTACAAATAGAACACTAACCAAGACACCATTAAAGTCCACCTTGGTGAAGCAATGAATTTTAATGGAGGTATTTATGGTGATTATGGTTATGTATAGTTGTGTATGGTTATGGTTATGTATGGTTGAGTAGTTACTTGCTGCACCAGAAATGACACTAAGACAGCTCTATCACCAAGGCCCACACCAGGGTGGGTAACAGCTTGTAAAAACTGGAAAATTTGGAGCACACTGCACATCTTGCAAGTAGATTCACAAGTTTAAGGGTTTCTTTTCCAAATGACTCTGGTCTAAACTTCATCCCGTCAGTTCATTTGGGTCTAAGAGTCAGCTATCCTTCTCCTAGTGTCATATTCTTAACTAAGTGTCTGTGCTTTTTTCTCAGCTCAGATTTCATTTCTGAGGGGGGATTTTCAGCTTTCATTACTTATTCTGGTAGGGAAGGGCCTGGTGAATTTGGTCAGTTTCAGGGACTTCCTGAAGCTACCTTGTGTTGACTTTCCTGTTTAAAGAGCTTTCCCAGCAGGATAGAATGTTTCAGTATCAGAGGAAACTATCACACAATAGAAACTGACCAAAACAAAACAAGACAAAACAAAAAACAAAAGCAAGCAAAGAAAAAACAAACAAACAAACATGCCTGAATAAAAATATTGCTTACAAGCTGTTCTCACAGGAGCATATGGGAAACTGTTTCCTCTCATTATTTTTGTTTTTGTATACTCCTTTTTTTTTTAGTTTTTCTGTATTTCCTAGTTTTATAAAAGAACATTAAAGTGGAACAGCTTGTCTTTCAATGTGTTCCTTGCTATGACAAATAGGAGGAATTTTCTGTGAATAACTTGTCATTTCAACCGTGTAATTATTTCACATGTGTGTGAACAATTATGACAAAATGAGATGGTTTTTACTCTCTTTCAGCTGTTTATGCAAGCAAAAAGAGTCCCGTACTCTTGTTTAAGTAGAATTGAAACATGGAATTTTAAGTGGAGAGTGATCATCTAGCCCAAAATTCAGGCTCACAGTGTTGTGAAACAATTTCCTTTGTGATTAAAAATCACAGATTCCTCTGCTGGGAAGCTCATTATAAAGAAGGTGAACAATTCAAAATAGCTTCAGGAAGTCCCAGAAACTAACCAGATTTACTAGGACCCTACTTCCCAATGCCAATCAATTAAAAATTGCTGAGAGACACTCTGAGAAGAATAATGTTGGAAACAAAAAGCAAATACCAGCCAAGCAACCGGGAAAGAAGCAGAGATTATGCAAGCTAATTGGAAGAGATGAAAACCAAGTGGACCACATGAAAAGAACACTATAAACCTTTGTAGCTGCTTGAAGACTGTGCAGGGTACTGTAGTGATGCATGTGTCTTTGAGAAATTTTTGTTCTTCTATGTAACCCCCTCACCTTATATTCTTATAAGTAATTCCAATAATATCCCTAGTTCACAAATTGTACTCTGATGGTATATATACCTTGTTCTACCATGGGTTCTCTATTTGGGGTGAATAGATATGTACTATGTCTTCCCATAAAATATCTTCTCACACAATATTATTGGCATCTAAACAGGGACACAATGGAGTAAAGATGAATTAGGGAGGAGTGAATGCATGGTCCTGTTTATAGGTAGCAAGACATTGAATCTGCCAGCCTGATGGGTAAGCATTAATGAAGGCCATTCTGATATGGCCAACCCTTCCTATATGATATGTTTAGTGTCCATTTTGTTATGATAGCAGTTATATAGTCCTTCTTATGGCTAGTGAAAGCTTGCCACTAAGTCTGAGGTCTCCAATTTGGAAAGTTTGTGGGTAGAATCCCAGTATGATCATCTTAGTCCCTGTGGTATATAGTGGCATAATTGCTGATGAGTGGAGATACCACAGGAATACAGAGAAGCTTTGAAAATATTTAAAGATTAAGAGGGAATTTTGCAGCAATTGAGATTAGTGTACAAGGATCGAGCATTTGGCAAACCTCAGCTGAGGTTACGTGGCTTCTATTAAGTGTACTTAAGATTTATCTGAGAGTGAGATGGTGTTAAGCAGGAGCTTGTTTGTATAAAGCAAGAATTGCAACAAGAAAGAGATTTGACTAGCATTCTCTGTGTTAGCCTGTGATTTTTCAGGTAAATTAGTTAAGAGGATGAGATGGAAGTATTGACTTGGAGGTGAGAAAGAGAGTAGATGTAAGATCCATACTCAGAAGCACTTCCTGGGATCCCAGAACTTGGTTCCCATGGGAGAATTTAGAAAGTAAAGAAGAAAACATGGTAAAAGTAACAAAGATACACATATGGCCTTTAGTAGGAAAAAATAAAAGAGAAAATCTGAAATCAAACATGTAGAAATGAACACAATATTTTAGGGCAAGAAACTATAATAATCAGGAAATTGTCAGTACCTGAGATGCTGGAATTTGAAAAGAGTTTTAAACAAGTAGTGAAAGAATTTGTTACAGCATAGCTTTTGAGTCTGTGGGACATGGGAGTGGATGGGATCAGTCTGTCTGCCATGGAAGAAGGAAAATTAAGTAATGTATCTCCATTTCCCTTCCTTAAGGCACAATCTACATAAGATACAAGACAGTATGAAGGAATTCAGTACCTAAGTTTATTAAAGTCATCAGGACGTTGATAGCCAAAGGACTATTTTATTGAAGCCATTAGGAACACTTGATTATCTCAGTCTGAGGTTTCTATAAATATCAGGGTTGGAAGCACAATAGAGGTAGGACTAAGGAAATTTAGAATAAGAGAATCTGTGTTTGATCCCTAGTTCACTGGGACAGATAGAACTATGTTCACAGAGAAAAGGTTGATCCATCAGGGACCTCAAGGTTTTTATTTAGCTTAAGAAGCTTTCTGGAGCACTTTGGTGGAGTAAGATCATTATAAAGTACAAAAAGCTTTGGCAGATATGAGTAAAGAGTACCTGCAGTGTCAGAGAGTAACCTAGAAGAAAAATGAAAAAAGCAAAGCAAAGGAAGCGTGTTGCTGGGTTACAAAAGACAAATGTGACAAGATCTCCATCAAGTTAGACTTTCTAGTGAAAACATTGATTGAGGGTCAACATTTGTACTCGGGTGTCTTTGGAAAGTATTTAGCCTGACAAGCAGTTCACCAAAGGGTTTAAATGATTAAAGGATTAAAGGGTTTAAATGAGTGGAAGACAGGAGGTAAATATGGTCCCCTCAGCTGCTCCACTGTAAGAGGAAGTTGTCCCAATGTGGAATCCTCCCAAAGCACCTCTGACAAGGTTGCCATAGAGGCCTCCTGTTGAATTACAGGCATGTTGGTCCCTTATAACTGTTAAAAATACTTCGGCTTTCATGGATAATGGAACTGAGTGTACCTTAATTTATGGCAATCCCCAAAAGCATCAAGCAGAATGGAAAATAGATGGATATGGCCATAGTATGGTGTAGGTAAAAAAGGCTAAGCTGTTTGGAGATTAGGTAACTATTCCCAAGAGTATACATATGTATTTCTCCACTATAAGGAAACATTCTGTGGGTGAATATATTGCTGGACTATACACTTTACACCACTGTTGAATAATTTTGCCTTAAAGTGTGGACAGTGAAGCCAGTCATGCATTGTCTGGCAGTAACTTTAAAATTGCCTACTTTGGTTAGGGTGATAGAAGTCAAACAATATAGATTGCCTGAGGCCATGAAAAATTAAAGAAAGTGTTAGAGAATTTTAAAAGATAGAGCTTATTTGCTCAGTACAGAGCTCTTTCAATAGTGAAATATGGTCTGTGATGAAGCCAGATGGCTCCTGAACAATTACTACAGATTATAGATACATAATTAATTATGTATTTTCCTCATCCACACTGCTGTACCAAATATTGATTTTTTAACTGAACAACTAGTATAAATGATGGGATCTCTCCATGTTGTATTAGACCTTGGCAGTAATTCTTTTTGTATTTTCTTAGTTGCTGAGTTCCAAAACCAGTGTGCACTAACATTGAATAGTCAGCAGTGGACCCTCAGAGTACCTCTACAAGGTTATACTTATAGTTCCACTGTTTGACTTGGGATGCAGGCTTAAGATCTTGCTTTTTTATTTGTCTGATCTCTGAAAGAAAAACAATTCATTATATAGATAAGATATGACTAAACTCTGAAAGTTTTGACAATCTAGAAAAGCATGAAAAGGATGTATAGATGCCTCTAGAAGAACAGGTATGAGGGAACAACCTACATAAGGTAGAAAGGCCAGATACAGTTGTAAATTCTTGTGAGTTTTGTGGTATGATAAGACACATATAATACTGATAACATTATTGATGAAATGTTCAACAGTTTGTACTCATAAATAAAAGGAGCTACAAGTATTTTTTTTAAGTTCTTGGGATACTGGAAGATTTTCATTCCTCATCTTGCCTAAGATACCTGTCCCTAGAAATTCAACAGGCTATAGTTGAGGATTGTAGAAAATGAAACCTGAGCAAACATTTTCAATAATGTTTTTGTCTCATTCATGGAAATGATCAGAAGCTTTGTGCACATCACTAGAATAAAAACTCATATATATATATATGTATATGTATATGTATATGTATATGTATATGTATATGTATATGTATAT
>NW_021604566.1:17109543-17136167 GCF_004785775.1 Grammomys surdaster
TATATGTATATGTATATGTATATGTATATGTATATGTATATGTATATTGCAAAAGGTAGAATCAATAACTTGTTTCTACTCCAGTGACTAAATATACCTTATCAAATACAGGGCTAGACTGAAGGCCTTCTGGCCAAATCTCTTTTACATGTGGCACACAATCAGGCTCTACAGAGATGACACTGTGTATGCAAGCCTTATCACCCATGACATGTTGATTGTCTTATGGCCAGTGTTCTTTAAAGCCACTGAGCATCTCTCAGTGATTGGACCAACAGCTAAGCCAGAAAGAGTACTGGAAGAACTATAGCTATATCAAACAATAATGGCTATCTGTGGAACTATAAAGAATAGGGAAGTCATGTAACTGGAAAAGAGACAAGAAAAAATAGCCAATGGAATGAATTAAGAGCAGTATATAGTAACTCATGAGACTTGACCCATGACAGTCTGTAGACAGATTGGGGCTATATTTAAAGATCTTAATTTACATATCATTCAGTGGGAAAAGGAGGACTGATAGATGCTGGGATGACCACTATAGCATCAATATATGTGGAAAGAAACATCTAGAAATTTCAATGGGAATTAGACCACCTGTGGCATCCTGCTAATTATCCACTGGAAATCAGAAAGCAGATGCTGTCACCAACCTATAGGACATTTCTCTAAAGGTATACTTGAAAGTGGTTCATAGATTCCATATAAAGTGTAGTCATAGGGGAATATCTTAATCAATAAAAATTCTATGAAGAGACACCATGACCACAGCAACTCTTAAAAAAGGATACATTTAATTTGGGACAGCTTACAGTTTTAGAGTTGTAGTTTATTATCATTGTGGTGGTGGCATGTAGTATGCAGGCAGACATGGTACTGGAGGAATAGCTAAAAATTCTACCTCCAGATTAGCAGAGAAGATTATGAAGAGATACTTGGCCTGGCTTGAGCATTGGAAACCCCAATGCCCAACCCCTGGTGACTCACTTCACCCATCAAGGCCACACCTACTCCAAGAAGGCCTTATATTCTAATACTTTCAAATAGTCCCACTTCTTATGAGTCTCTGAACTCCATTACATTCAAACTGGGGGGCAATAAACATTGTAAAATAACAAAAACCACTGGCAGTTCTATGAAATATTGTAACATTTTGCATGCTAGTCAGACATGTAAGATATTTCCCTGATTACCGCCTTGACAAATGTGCTCTGTTTGGACACATACAGAAATCAACCTGTCTTGTCAGAAATTGGCAGGTAGACTTCATAGAGGGCCTATGCCTTTCAGTGGGGGATGCATATATGCCCTCAACTGTGTGTACACTGCTGCAGGTCTCTTACAAGCACATCTGTCTATGGCAGCAACAGGTGAAACTACCATTAAGGGTCTCACCCAAGTAAGTGCTATGCGTGAGTGTCAATGAAGGATCAATAGTGACAAAGGTAGCCATTTCACCAAATTGATGCACAGAACTGGACTGGAGACAAGTGGGTGCAATAATATTTATAACCCCACAGAGCTATGCCAATTGAAAGAAAAATGGGTTGTTAAAACAACAGCTAAAGAACCTAAATAAAAAAGTTAGTTTTCTAAATGAGTAGAAAGGAGATTCACAAAGAAATTAAGGTTTTTGACTGAAAATGCCAGTGCTAGGGATAGGCTATCTTCCTCTGAGTTGTTGTCAAAGGAAGCCCCTGATACTCCAAAAGCTATAAAGTCTATTTCTACCCGTTAGTGATGTGCTAGAACTACATGATGAGACCTGATTGCTGAAGAAGACGCTGGATTCTTTGACTGAAGAGCATGGAGAAATTAAACTGTGACTGAATTTGAAATTCCAAGCCTGTTAGTTGGTTTCCATAGTGACAGAGGGAGCCATGAAAGCTGCTGATGAGGAGTAGCCAGGCTTCATATGCAATAATGGCTCAGTTATCATGTGCAAAACCAACAGCCTTCCAGTAGAAGTTAAGGCCTGCTCCACAAGAGGAAGTTCTCATCTAGTATAAATAAGCAAGGACAAACATCTATGGCTGAGGAGGATCCCAAAAGGGAAGCAACTTCTATTGATTTACTAGATATCTGTGATAGGCCTGCCAAAATGCCTTCCATACATTTTTGTTTATGCCCATAGATAACTATTGTCTGACTCAACTCATAACCCATTGGTGAAACTCCTTAGAACAAGTGACTGTCACTGTATTATGATGGCCTAACTATTAGCCATAGGTGGATGTCTATATTCATTCTCACCAAGCCTTAGAGATCATTGTGAAACTGAAATCAAAAAGGATGCAAGAGCTGGAGGAAGGGGTGGATTATTGTAAATTAGTTTATTCTGTGATTGCAACATCCCTTTCTTCAGGGAAGCTCCTGGAGACAGAAAGGAAATAACTCAAAATAGCTTCAGGAAGTCCCTGAAACTGACTATATTTACTAGGTGGCCCTGTTGTTTTTATAACAAAATCCCAAAGATTTGATTTTACCACATGAAGAGTCAGGACCCAGATGCTGTGGTGAAAGCCTGCTAACTCAGAGAGGCAGAGAAAGTACCTAGCTGACCTTCTTCCAGCTGACTGATATCCCAGAGAGAAAAAAAGAAAAATAGTTCTCCTTCTCCACACTGTCTTATAAACCCTTCCAAACTTAATGTCCCTCCTTTCTAGTTCCTCTTTGTCTTTATCTCTCCTCCTGACTTCCTCAAACTCTCTATGTTTTTTTTTTTTTTCTGGCGTTCACTCCCTAGTTGCTTTCTCAGCCTTTTGATCTATGGTTGCCTTTATTCAGCCTTGTTTATAATAAACAGCTCTCAGATTAAAAGTGTGTGCTAGGACTGAGTCACACCTTCCATACTGGAAAAAATAAAACAAAACAAGTTTTTGTCACAGTATGATCAAATATGCTTCAAAATTCTTGGGTTAAATGTGTGTGCTAGGGCTGAACCATACCATGCTAGAGACAAGTTTTTCCTATATACAATCTCTGGATTCACAGTATAATCAAATATCCTGCAACTTGCCCCCTTGCTCAAGACTGTATCAATAGTAAGACAGCTGTACGTCACTCTCAGTGAGGATTCTAAGACAAACTGAACTGCAAAAAAACCTCGGAAACTAAACTAGTTTTGCTAAGCTCAAACAAGCTGAGCTCCTAAAAGAGATGTAGGCCAGTTGAACCACTTGGAAAGAACACTCAGAACCTGTTAATCTTCCTGAAGGTTGTGCAATATATTCCAGGTTCCCAGATTTTATGAGCTGCCACCCATACTGGAGTGGCTTTGGTGACACAGTTTTATCATAGAGTCAGTTTTGCTTCTGCAAGTAACTCTCATCCATATTCCTATAAATAACTCCAATAAACATAATTGGTTCACCAAATTGGATTTTGGTGGTATTCATACGTTCATCTTTCAGAGACTCCTTATCTTAGGTGACTAGATGTATTTGTTATGTCTCCTCATGAAAAGTCACACAACAGGCAGCAAGCTACAGCATATTGCTCAGTTTACTCTCCACATCTATACCACACTCAGAACAATTTCATCCAGTATGGACACTCCTAAAATGAAAGTATACCTTGTCAGTACTTTAGCTTGCAGCAAATCATTGAGGTCTAAAGACACAGCACATGCAAAGGACAGTCTTAAGAGTCTTTAATCCTTTCTATTCATGCTTAGATGCCAAAAGATCTAGTGCAGACCCATGCAGGCTCCCAAATTGTTACTTCAGTCTCTGTGAGCCCCTATGAGCTCTGCTTAGTTGATTCTGTGAATTGTGTCCTCCTGGTGTCCTTGAACCCTCTTGCTCTTACAATTCTTCCTCCCTGTCTTCTACAGGGTGCTCCAAGCTCTGCTTAATGTTTGGTGTAGGTTTCTGCATCTACTCCCATGAGCTACTAGATGAAGCCTCTCTGATGCTAATTGTGCTAGGTACCAATCTATGAATATAGCAGAGTATCATTAGGAATCATTTCATTAGCTTGTTATTACTATTGTTATTATTATTATTATCATTATTATTATTTTGTCAGCATGTTTGGTTGTACTCTATGCCTGAGAATAATCTAGTTTCCAGTTTTCCAGTTCCTGGCCATCTTCTAGATATTGTTGGATGTAGGTTTCCTTTCATGGCTTGGCCTCAAGTTAGATTGGTCACTTTTATAAACTCTGAGTCACCATTACCCTAGCACATCTTGCAGGCAGGACAGGTGTGGAACGAAGGTTTTGTGTCAGGCTTGGTGTCCAGGTTCCACCACTGGGTGTCTTGCCAAGTTACTGATGATAGCCAGCTCAGGTTCCTTTTTTTCCATTTCTAGGAATCCTTGCTAGGTCACTCTCATAGGTTCCAGGAAGTTTCCACAGCAGTATGTTTCCACATCACCCACTAAATGTCCCCCTACTCCAGCTATCACTCCCTGTATTCTCTCCCTCCATCCCTTCTTCTCAATGTCATTCCTCCTGTTCCAGTCTCCACATGACTCCAATTCATCCCTAAAATCTATGCTAGTTTCCCTTCCCAGGAAGACACATTGCTTTCTTTTAAATTTCTCCTTGTTACTTATTCTCTCAGGTCTGTGGATTGTAGTGTAATTTTTCTTTTAATTTTTTAAAAAATTAAAAAAATAATATCGAGGCAATATTCATGTATAAGTGAGGACATATCATCTTTGTTTTTCTGGATTGGCAGAATTTTTATAATTCTGTTATTTGTCTGAAAATTTCATGAAGTCTTTTTGTTTTTTATCTGCAACTGAGAAATACTCCATTGTATAAATATACTACATCTTTTCTTTTTCTTTTCAAGGTTTATTTATTTGTTTTATGTATATGAACACTCTATCTGCATGTGCTCTACATGACAGAAGAGGACATTAGGTCACATTGTAGACAGTTATGGGTTCAATTGCTGGAAATTGAACTGAGGATCTCTGAAAGAGCAGATGGTGCTCTTAACTACTGAGCCATCTTTCCAGCCCCCACTATTTTTTTATTCATTTTTTTGGTTGATTGACATCTAGGTTGTTTTCAATTTCTGGCTATTATGAATGAAGCTTCTGTGAACATAATTGAGAAAAATGTATTTATAGTATTGAGCATCTTTTGTATACATATACAAAAGTAGTAGAGCTGTGTCTTGAGGTAGATGGATTTTTGTGTCTATTTCCCACAGCAGCTACAAAGACACAGTATCAAATATTGGTGAGGTATTATGATAATGTAAAAGAAATTAGAAGGAAGAGTTTAAGACTTCATTTATGTTATATAAATTTATTCTCATAGGGATGTAGAGGCACTGGGGCCCATACACATGAGAGTTTGTAACAGCTTTATGAGTAGTCCTGGCTACTCACCCTTGTATGAAACTATTAAGAAAGAGTACATCCACTAGTACAGATACGATGTGTGTATACACTAATATTTGTGATTTAAGAGTATGTAGCAAGCAGGAAACTTAAGTCATAGTTATATGGAACAACATGAATGAGTTCATGGAATGTGTTAGTTGAAAGAATTAAAGTTATGGCAATATATTCATGAATTAATTAAAGTTAACTATAGTAATTTAAAATGTATTTTTGTCAAAAAGAAAAGGAGCGTTAAAAATCAAAACTGTTATTAGACAAATTATCAATGTAATGGCTTCAAGAAGACAGCAAGTCACATGTGACTAGGGAAGACTGAAAGGTACAGAAATCACCTTGGTTGTTAGAAATGTAATGTCTTTAACAAGAAGGTGTTGAAACAGACAGTGCTTTCACTTTTTTAATAATTTAACTAGTCAGCCATGTTTTATGTGCTCTGCACAAGTGTGTGTGTGTGTGTAAATATGACCCTCAGTGTAACAAAAATGGAGTGACAGTGTGATCTTTGTAAGGAAGAAGAGAATAATATAAGAGAGAGAACTATCTTCAGAACGAATAGTTACTCATATCATGGTGATGTTTTTGTCTATGAAGATTGGCTGTTTAACATGAATGCATTATTGTGCTGGAAATACGGCTCTCTTAGCTTGTTCTATATTCTCCTTTCTGAGATAAGACCTTCTGCTGTGCTCCTGTATAACAAGTGTTGTCACAGGAGAGAACCATATATCATTCTCTCATTGAATAAGAGGTACTCTAAATATCATTTTTGTGTCCATTTTGGTTGCATATTTTCCAGGCTCCGAACATTCAGACTGTCTCAGAATTAACTCCTTAATACTGTTCCTCATTGTGCTTCTTTTATACTTTTTGTGTTTAGATTTTTTAATTCCTATCATTAATTGATTGATATCATGTTTTTAGTTTTCTAGCATTGCTTAGGTACTCAATATATAATTTATTTTAATTTACAATTTCATTCAAGACATATTAATCCCTTTATATGCAAATTGTAATTATTTGTTTGGAATCAATATAGTCTATTTCCAAATTCATCTTACTAATAAAAATATAATTTTAGTTTTCTTTAAAGAAAATACCTAAATTTCTATGAATCTCAATGTATACAGCAATTCATCATAAAGAGAATTATATTTTAATACTAATATCTTTATGTGAAATAAAATTTTTTTCAATTCTACATAAATATGTGTTGAATATTTCTAGAAAGTAACTTTATGCTTTAAGGTCATAATGGAATTTTAACTTTTACTATTATGATACCAGGTAAACATTGATATTCTTAGCTATCAGGGATTGGTCTCATGAATAGATTTAGACTTTATGTAAAGGATATTTCATGAGGTTCTTATTTTTTAGTCTTTATATGTGATAGATTTTGTTTATTGATTTACAAATGTAGAACCATCTCTGCATTTCTGGGATGAAACCAACTTGATCATGGTGAATAATCTTTTTGATAAGTTTTTGAGAAATTTGGTTTAGAAGTATGTTATTGAGGTTTATAGCTCCTATGTTCATAATTTTCTTTTATATTGAGTCTTTTTCTTGTTTGGTGTTAGGGTAGCGATAACTTTGAAGAAAAGAATTTAAAAATGTTTCTTGAATTTTGAGAATAATTTGAAGAGCATTGACATTAGTTCTTTAAAGATCTGGTAGAATTCTGTCCTGGCTCTAGAATGTTTTTTCAGTTGTGAGACCTTTAATTGTTGTTTCTATTTCACTAGATTTTATGGGTCTCTACAATTACTTTGCTTTTATATAATTTTGATAGGTTGTATACATCAATAAATTCATCTATTTCTTTTAGGTCTTCCAGTTTGTTAAATAAAGATATTTACACTATGCCCTTATTACTCTAAATTCCTCTAGTCTCCCCTTTTATCTCCGACTTTAGTAATTTCAATACACATTTTTTTTGTTCCCCTTTTCTCCTCCCTCTTGCTCTGGGCCCGCTTGTTCTGGGCCAAAGTACACACTGTAGCTGTCTTCAGAGACCCGTATGAGGGCATCAGATCTCAAAATGGATAGTTGTGAGCCACCATGTGGTTGCTGGGATTTGAACTCATGACCACCTGAAAAGCAGTTGATTTTCTTAACCACTGAGCCATCTCATTTCATAGTGAGCTTATGAATTTAAAGAATTCTGCTCTGCTGAGCATTGATGTGGCAGACACTGCTGAAAAAATTACCCATGGCCTGAGGTCAGTATTTCTATTTTAGTCAAGCTTCAAGAATGGCATATATAGCTTGATGATGCTAGCCCTTTTTGCCCTGGGATTACTTTTATTCCTGTCCATCATGTTAAAGCTTATCTTTAACAGCATCAATATGTTAGCAGCCAAAATATATGACTTGAACCTGAAAATGGAGCCCCCCCACCCAGACAAAGTTATTCAATTAACAGACTTGAAGGTAAGGATGGGTAAGATTCTGCATAGATCTTAAGACAGAAGTGCACTGCTTTTGATAATGCAAATTTTCATGATGGGTAAGGAAGGCATTCTTGTCAGAATGACCTAAGACAAGCTCAGTCTTGTTCTGAAATAATAAAGGGGGGAGAGCTTTTGGAGTTGCTTGGCAAGAATATGACATTGGCCAAGGACAAGGAAATGGGCTTCAGGCAGGAACCCGACATTATTCTAGAACAAAGAAATAATTTCAGGTAGGCGTTTAAATCTTAGGCTAGAACAAGGAAGTAATCTTAGGCAGGAATCTAAATATTAGGCAAAAACAAAGAAGTAATTTCAGACAGGAATCTAAATTTTAGGTGAGAACAAGGAAGTAGGCTTCAGACAAGAAAATGACTTGGGCTAGGACAGGGAAGTAGGCTCAGATATTCTAGTCATCCTGATAAGCCCTTAGAAACAGTGATCACAGGAGTATTCAAGAAATTTTGTTTATTGCCTTGCTTATTCTTTGACTATTTGTGTTTATTGTCTTGCTGTTCCTTAACTATTTGCATCTATTGTATTGCTAGTTCCAGAACCTAGTACTGATCTTAATACTTGCATGTAATTAAAATGGTATAAAAGCACGAAGGAGGAGGGGGGATGGGTTAAGGAGTTTCTAGGGTGGGGAAATCGGAAAAAGGAATGGCATCTGAAATGTAAATAAATAAAATACCCAATAAAAAGTAATTTAAATATTTTCTTTCAAACTTATGGTTAATTTGGCTAAAGGTTTGTCAATGTTGCTGATTTTTCTCAAAGAACCAACTGATTATTTGGTTGAATATTTTTATTAGTTTTTGAGTTGTTTTCTACTTCATTAATTTCAGTCCTATATTATATTATTTCTACTAATCTATGCTTTTTGGTATTAGTTCTTCTTTCTTAGAGTTCAAGTGTGTCATTTAGTTACTAATATTAGATATTTCCAGTGTTCCATGTAGGCTCTTAGGGCCATAAATTTGCCTATTATAACTGAAATCATTGTTAAAAACAACCAGAAGCAATATACAGAATCAATGCAGTCCCCATGAAAATTCCAACAAAGTACTTCATAAAACACACACACACACACACACAAACCACAAACACACAAAGCAGGATAGCTAAAACAATCCTGAAAAATAAAGAACTGCTGGGAATTTTATCACCCTAGATTTCAAGCTGTATTACAGACCTATAGTAACAAAACAACATGGTGTTGGAATAAAAGCAGATATAGAATTGAAGACCAAGAGACATTTCCACACACCTGATTTTCTAAAAGGAGCTGTTAATATACACTGGAGAAAAGACAGCATCTTCAACAAATGGTCAAACTAGTTGGCTGAATGTAGAAGAATGAAAATAGATGCACTTCTGTCACCCTTCTCAAAACTCAACTGAAAATGAATAAAAGATATCAAAATAACATTTTAACATTGTAAAAGAGAAAGTAAGCAAATAGGGTTGAACTCGTTGTCAAATAAAAGGACTTTCTGAGCTTGACACCAATAGCACAGCCACTAAAAACAGCAATAAATAAGTGGGACTTCAAGAAACTGAAAAGGTCCTGCATGCAATGAAAGCCATCATTATTATCTAGAATATATGAAGAACTAAAAAATAATTAATCCAAATAAAAATGAGGCACAGAACTAAACAATTCTCAAATAATAAAAGACAGATATTTGAGAAATACGTAAAGAAATATTCAATGCATTTATGGATAATATTCAGCAGCCTTCAGGGAAATGCATATTTCAAATTACTTTGAGATTTCATTAGTCAGAATAGACAAGATTAACTTAAAATAAGACAGCACATGCTTGTGAGGATGCAGAGAAAGGGAAACATTTACTTTCGTGGAAGTGCAGACTAGTACAGTCACTATGAAACTGTGAGTGGGTAATCTTCAGGAATATGAAGCATGATCTACTTCATGATACAGCTATACTGCTCCATGATATATGTCCAAGTAACTCATATATTATTAAAGAGATACTTACTCATCCATTTTCATTGCTGTACTATTCCATAATAGCCAGAAGGTGAAAGTAGCTTAGATATTTATCAATCAATGAATAAATTTGAAAAATATGTTATAGAGACAGAACATTAATCAGCTGTTAAGAAAAATGAAATTATAGTATTTGTAGGTAAATGGATGATAGTATAAACATTCATCCAGGGTATGATAACTCAGACACACACACAAAAAAACAAATATCGCATTAAAAAAGACCAACCTTGCAAGACATACAAATACAACATTGGCACAAATGTTATAGAAGTAACCAAAATTTTTTGATTGAATTTAAAACTCACCCATGAAATGACACTGCTGAAGTGGCCCAGAACCTGAGACTAGATAAATCTTGTGCCTCATGGAAAACATTCTACTGTAACTCTGCTACGGGAACTCAGAAATAAAATTACTCTTAATGGTGTATACCCGTAGATTGGTGTATATTTTTCTCTCACCTTGTGCTGTTATTCTTCTTTGGAATGACAGTTCCAGGCATCACTAAATAAAATATAACAATTGGGAATGTCAGCCTTCTGTAAATAACATCCATCTACTAAAGAACAAGTTTAACCTTTTTTGAGTCTGTCCCTGGACTTCTCCAGTTGTACAAATAATACTGTAAGTTGCCGTCTCTTATACCAAACTTTACCGTAGCCAGAGAAATTCTTTCCTGAAGTAGATGGGAATTAGAGACCCACAAATGTACAATGTGGAGAGAAAGAGAGAGAGAGAGAGAGAGAGAGAGAGAGAGAGAGAGAGAGAGAGACTTTGGATCCCTCAATGCTAAGCGGGTGTCTTTATCAAACCATTCCTCTCAAGGCTCAGGAATCTATGTAGAAGAAGAGGAGGAAATATTGTAAAAGCCAAATGTGATGATTGATCCCAAGGAAATAGTTTCTTCCACACATAATAAGGCCCACGGAACCTATATGAACCCAAGGAAACTGACAACAAACAAGAAGAAAACCTATACAGATTCAAGCCAAACAAAATTCCCAGTGATGAAAAGGGAAATACATGCAAATTCCAACCCTAAGAAGCTACTGGAAAATGTAAGATTTTTTTTCCAAACGTAGTGTCACTGAGTATATCAATAATGCTATAGTTCATGTCCCATAGCTAGGAGTTAACTAATACCAAACAAACTCCAAACTCCATGTTATATTTTGTTTCTATATTGAATTTTTGTTTTGTTTAGGCTTTTTGCCTTATTGTTCTCTGTCTCTGTCTCTCTGTCTATCTGTCTGTCTGTCTGTCTGTCTCTCTTTCTCCCTCTCTCTCAAGAGACAGAAAGAAGAAACAGAGACAACATTAAGTTGGATGAGCAGTAGGATCTAGGAGGAGTAGGGGTAGAGGCACACATGATCAAAATACATGAAAACATTTTTAAATAAAACAGAAAATATATTTTAAACAGTATGATTCAGAAAAAATGTTCATCTCATACTAAGTAACCTTGAAAGCTCAGTTTCTTAGGTCATAATGACCCTGTAAATTGACCTGAGGATTGTTCATTTCTTTATTCTATTCTCTGAAATGTTTTGCAAGTACTCAGTTTAGTTTTTCCAATGATTAGAAGTTGAAGACATATTTAACCTATCCTCACATTTTTCTCCAGTTTTAAATAACAGATTGAAGTGTCTTAATATTACAGAATTATTTATTTTTCAAAATTTTCCTTCATCTTTTCTGATATTCCATTATAGTCCATTTTAAATTCAAAATTAATTTTCTAAATATTGCATTTTATATTCTTCTAGTGTATTGTGGGGTCTTTAGAATGAAGGTATTTTTGATCTTAATATTAATGATCAGAATATTAAAATTAGAATAAGTTTTTCTTTTAAAAAATATGTATTACAGATTTATATAATGTTTTATTAACATCTGTCTGTACTTCCTAACTTTCTCATATTGGGCCTGTGATCCTGCAATCTCACAGAATAATTCTCTCTTCTTCTAGTAGTGCTTTTTGCTCTGTATGGTGTTCTAATGTGAGCAACACTATGGCGGTTTTTCTTTTGGACTGTATTTGTATTTGTCTTAGTGTTCCAGTTCCTCTTGTTAGTATAACTTATGTACCCTATGGTTTAGACGTGCTCCATATGCAAGACAAAGGTTTCTATTTGTCTTTTGTTTTATTTATTTATTGCTCATTTAATGCAGTGTGAAGGTTCTTATTCAAGCCAGCAGGGTCACAGCTTAGGCTGGGAACACTGTACCTCTTCTATGCACTTACTCTTTCCAAACTACTTGTTTCCTCTCTGTGTCTTTGTCTCTGCCCTCTCGCTGTGTCCCCCCTACTCTGTCTCTCTCTTTGTCTCTCTCTGTCTCTGTCCTTTAGTGTTGACTAGCATTGCTGAATATTTGAGGATTTTTTTCTGTTTACTTTGGTATTTTGCACTTTCACTTTACTGGTTAGAGATTAAAGCAGTTTGAGATATTACCAGAGTGTTTGGGGGTCCTATGAAAGCAATACTTACTGTCACAGAGCTATGTGGTACTTGATTTTGTTTCCTCATATTTTCTTTGTCACATGTATAAAGAGGACATATTCTGGAAGCTAAACAAATAATAGAGAGGCATATATTGAAAATCAGTTACCTTCATTAAAGCAAACATTGTGTAATCACTGCTCCTAATCAGCTTGCTAATTTTTTGAGAAATTTTCTCATAAGATGCATACTGTTTCTATGACCTAATTGACTTTAATATTATCTGAAATGAACTTATACTCATAGTTTCATTATTGTCTCATTTTCTATTATAGAAAATGTTATAGGTATAAGTACAATTTAAATAAATGACATGACCTTCTAAAAATGGAAAAAATAGAGTGAATTGTGCCAGAGATGGAGTCTTTACTTACCAGTTTGGTAGGGCTTTCAGAGTGTTGATTTGACTGTCCTGGATACTGATGATGTCACTTTACAGCAGACTGTAAGACTGGACTATTGCCACCAAACTGCTCTTTTCATTTCAAGGTTGCAATTTTGTGGACATTAGTAGCAAAAACACAATCTTTTTTTTTTATCATTTAACACCTTACTTGTCATTGAGTTTGTTTTACTCTTTTTCTCTGGGGCATTTCCTAATATTCTTGGGTTTGTCTCCCTTCTTTTCTCTGGATACTGCTGTGCTGGCTTCTCCAAGACTGATGTGCCACTCATAATATGTGTGATGTAAACACCCAAGTTTCATCTTAAATGATAATTCATACATATAGAACTGCAGGTTACTGGGATTTTCTGTTCTATACATTGATGTTTATGACATATAATATCCTGTCTTGTTTCCATTTACAAGTCAGTTATGAATCTAATTTTTGTTTCTTTAAAAGTAAAAATGTGGGTTATAAGAGTTTACTGTTAGAACACTTGCCTAGCATTTATTGTCCCTGTCTTTCAGCTTTAGCACTACAAAAAAGTAACAACTTTTTTCCTGCTTCTTGGCCATGTGATGAAGAACCTCTGTTGAATTATAGTTCTTAGTAGACTGGCCTCTTTATGCATATTTGAGAATCTCTTTGGGTGTGATAATTTCTTTGTGTCTCAGCTCTGTTTATTTCCTTGTGCTTGGGTATTAGATTTTAAGGGCTTAATTTCTCATTGTGACATTCTCTATATTCTTATCTGCTTTATTTTCTACCTGTATTCATGGCTTTGATCATCACTCTAGAAGTTTTTACTTAATCAGCTTCTAAACTTTGTGTTCTATTATCTTTTTTGTTCTCTTTCATCCAGATGAATTCATAATATTTTAAAATATACTTATTTATGTTTGTGAAGCCATAGGAAAATGGACATGAAAGTGTATGGGAATGAAGGTGCCATTATGAAACGAACTACCATGTAGGACCAACTCTATTTGCAGTCTGACTTTTTCTGCCCCGTCTCCCTAACTTCTGTTTGGACCCATTTCACACATGAGCCTGATCCTTCTGCTCCAGAATTGTTGCTAAAGTAGAGGTTTTGCCCTCTACTTGTAAGCATGACTGCAGAAATTTAGTCTCTGCCCTGATGTTGTTAATAAAATATGACAAAATAAAACCCATGTTTAGATTTATATGTTACATAGGTGTAAATGTCCATAAGTCTGGGGATTCTCTATTTATACCTAATATTTGATAAATACCTAGGACTTAAAGCCAGTATATTTTCCAGTCTTCTAAAACAACTAGGTTGGTGTCTTTTCTGAATCATTTATTATAAAATTTCCAAACATAGAACCTGATCATATCCTTCTTTTATTGTAATGTAATTACTCTAATATAACTAAACTAGTTTGCGTACTTATAAACCTTAGTTAAGATTTCTATTAACATGATAAAATGCATGACTAAAAACAGCTCTAGGGGAAAAAGGCGTTATTTCCTCTTAAAATTGCTCATCACATTTTGTCATCTAAAGTAGTCAGGGCAGGAATCCAAGGCAGGAACCTGAAGATACTATTTACTAGCTATCTCCCCATAACCTGCTCAGGCAGTTTTCCTATGATATCCAAGAATATTTGCCTAGAGGAACTATCACCCAGAGTGGGCTGGATGCTTCCACACCAGTCATTAATCAGGGAAGTCCCCCACAGGTATATTCACAAGCCGATCTGGCAGGATCATTTCCTCAATCATGACTCCCTCTTCTCAAATAACTTATGTCAAATTGAAAAAAAAAACTAATCAGGAAAATCCATCCTTTTTAAACTTGACAGAAACACATTACTCTTAATATATACCCTTGACTTTCTTGTTCATTCCCAATCTCTCATATTAATATCACAATACAAAACAATTCAACTTTTCAAAGTCCTACAGTCTTTAAATGTTCAAACACTTTGAAATATCTTTAAAATATCCAAGTCCTTTTCAAAGTTCAAAGCCTGTCTAAAATTTCTAAATCCTCTAAAATGTCTTCAGAATTTGTAAATTCTGAAGTCTTATAAAATTCCCAAATCTTTTTTCAATGGGTTCCTGTGAAATAAAAAATAAGGACATAACTTCTTACTACAGGAGGCACTAGGCAGGGCATGGTCACACCCAAATCAAAGCAAAACTAAAATCCAAAAGTATAAAGTCTCAATGCTTGACATCTAGAGCCCACTCATTTTTATCAGGGTCCTGAGGGTCCTGAAACATTTCTCTGACTCTGCACACGTATCTTTTCTCGCTGACAGGCTCCACTCCACAGCTTCTGTTGTCTTTTGCAGTCATTCCATGGTACTAGCATCTCTAAAATGCTACGGTCTCCCATGCAACTGAGCTGTACTATCACCAATAGCCTTTCTTCAAGGATTCTGGGCCTACTACATGGTGTCAAGCCTCAACTTCTTTCTATGAATTGAGAGTTTTCTGTCTCAACTGTGACCTCTTCTTCACTAATGTCCTTCCTTGGACAAGATGCTAAGTTTCTACTGCTTTCTGTGGCCCTTTCAAGTGTTCACAACTAGTAATATCTGGAAATTTTTTACCCATTACCAAGTTTGGATGCCAGAATCAAGTACCACACTTGCCATCTCTGGACCATAGCTACACTACACTAACCCTGAAGAAAATCTCTCAAGAAGATATTGCCTCGATCACGCTGGAGTCTTGTTAATCACAGCCAAGTCTTCTACTCCACCTATCCAGAGTCAATTCAAAATACTGAATAGTCTTATAGTCTTCATGGAACTCTCCAATTTCCCTCTGCAACTTCACAAGTGGAGTTTCCATTGTCTGACCATTCTCAGGTTTGACTTCTTTGTTCCTATAACAGCTGACTAAGCTCAAAACACTCAATAGCTTTTCTATCCCAAAGTTCCAAAGTTCTTTTACAGTACTACATAAAATATATTCAGATCAATTATATTATTCAGGTTAATTTTTATATAGTCAATTATAATTAAGAAAATGATATCAAACATTGAAAATAATAAAGTTACTGTCCTCATAAAAACACTTTTATGAGGATATAGCCATACCACATGATTGTGGTACTAATTTCACAATTAGAGTTTCATTGCTATGATAGAATAACATGAGCAAAAGCAACTTAGGGAGGAAAGCATTCACTTCAGCTGGCAACTCTCAGGTCACAGTCCATATCTGAGGAATGTCAAATGGGAACTGAATGCACCCAGAGGCAACAACTGCCAAAGATCATGGGGAACACTGCTTCCTAGCTAGCTCTTCATTGCTTGCTTAGTTTGTTTTCTTATACCACCCATGAACAACTGCACAAAGGTGGTGCCATCCATAGTAGGCTGGACCCTTCCACATCAATCACTAACTAAGAAAAGACATGCACTACAAACTTGCTCTCAGGACAGTATCCTTGGCCATTTTCATGACTGAAGATCCTTCTTTTCAGAG
The DNA here is from genome assembly GCF_004785775.1 of Grammomys surdaster. Taxonomy (NCBI): domain Eukaryota; kingdom Metazoa; phylum Chordata; class Mammalia; order Rodentia; family Muridae; genus Grammomys; species Grammomys surdaster. Next base: position 17,125,730 of record NW_021604566.1, read on the forward strand.
GACTGTAGCTTGTTTTAATATGTGTGCATGACTCTGTGTGCTCTGTGTGTATGTGTGTGTAAATATATACATAATTAAATGTTTTTATGAGGAGAGTGACTTTATTATTTTCAATGTTTGATATCATTTTCTTAATTATAATTGACTATATAAAAATAAATCCAAATATTTATTGTATCTAGATTTATTATGATTTCATTAACAACTGAAAAGTCTATGAAGAGTCCAATTATAATGTAAACTTCAAAACATACATCAATACTCTAGAGAGGATATGTAAATCACAATTCCTAAAGTTGTTAAATCAGAGACTTCATAAATGCAAAAGTGTTATTATAATATAAACTAAGATAATGTATAATACAGATAATTACACAGTAAAAATGATGCAATGGAAAGACAATGTCACTGGGTGTAAATGGAAATTCTTTGCGAAGGTTCTTATGTTGTTATTCTTCAACTGTTACAAGAGTATGCTGTTTACAGACCACCTTAAATCCAGGTGTGGATGTGAGAAGGACCTCATCTTCTGCAATGAACTGGGAATTTGGTGTTAGCAGGTGGATGAGCATGACAGCTGTACTGTACACTCTACTACTCTCATCATTATATCTTGGGAGAGTTGTAACGGACACTAAGCCCAGCTGAACTTCCTCACGTGTTTCATATTTTATTGGTCATAGAAGGTGTTATAGAAAACCATCCATGTGATTGATGAATCAATGTCTGAAAATCAGAAATCAAAAAGTAAAGCTGATGATGTAAGAAGGGTCTTCCCATATGGAATCAATGAATTGTGAATCAAATATCAAAACTGTAGCATTCAACCAACATTTGTGTGTGTTGAGTCTCATAGCAATTAAATGGTGGAGCGTGAAGAAAGGCGAAACTACCCTGTCTCTCACCTAGCAGTTTTCTAAGCATGGATTTTATGCCCCATGTATGATATGCCAAATGTAGTATTCAGGTTTTCCATTTGGCTTCTTTGTTCTCCAAAATAATGATTCTGAGATAAATTACTTACCTATGAATAATTTCTTAGCCCAAATGCCTTGCTTATCTCCTGACTAGCTTACAGCTTTATTTAACTGGTTTAAAGTATTCTATGTTTTGCACATGGTTAGTTAACTTTTGTTAGGTTGATGCAACCTTTTCTGGAGTTCAGGGCAATTCTCTTTCTCCAACTTGACTATCTCAAAGTCCCCTTTCTGTACCAGAATTTCCACCTCCCTCTTTTCTGACTAAGCTCATAGACCTTTTATTGGCAGATGAAGCTTCCATACATTGCTCAAGAGATTCTCTTTACAGAACTGTGCTTTCCCGTAGAAACTAATTTCTCTCGGTCAACAAGACCCAGACTTTCAATGATCAGTCATTGCAACTTGATGTGTAAAAATGAACCTTGATTTTTAAAAAAAATTTTGAACCTCAACTTTTTTAATTATAAAAATTGATAGCATATACTTTCCCACCTGAGGTCAGTGCATCATTCTATCTTGTGAATCCCAGAGTGATGTGCTTCATTCTAGTGGATAAACTATCAGGAAAGGGCTTACAATGCTCATTTCATGTTTTGTGTTATGAGAACATTAAGGCATAATGAATATAGCTAGTTGGGAAAACAAGAGTTGAATAGTCTATTGTAAGTAAGTACTTTTAAGAGCAGAAAAAGAGAGAAGGAGTTAGAAAGTAGCTCATGCCAAATATCATAAGGCAGCATTTGACCATGTTATGGAGACAAACTCCTCTGAGTAGTTTCTATCCTCTACTAACAGGGAGGATGATTTAGTAGAATTTGCTATAAATCAAATATTTTTTATGAAATTATATGAGCACAAGACACAGAAATGGACTACAATACGTAAAGTGTAGTTTGGCAGTTAACAGCACTTACTTTCCTTGCAGATAGTCTACATGGGCTGGTGTGAAACCCGGGAGCAGGAATCCCTCCAGGATCGTGTGTACACACCTGTGTTTCTTGCCCTGAGGGGCTCCTGTCTTTACAGGTTCCTGTCACCTCCAGTAAGTGTTTATAGCCAAATGTTTGTGCTCCTTGATCTGCTGATAGCAGGCTCATATCACCTGAGCAACACCTAATTACTAATGCACTTTGAAAATAAGTTACAGGACATTTAGTAAATTGTTAATGTTTTGCCAAATATAAAGCTTTGAAGATGTTAGTTTTTGTTTTCTTAAGAACCTGATAAATGAGCAAACCACAATATTGTTGCTAAAATTTTCATGAAGACATTGGTAAAGATTTAAGAAATGTCTTCAAAGTTATATCAAGGAATTTCATATATTTGATGAAAAAATAAAGAAATGATACTTAGAGTAAGATATTTAAACATTTATTCTATATTAATTAATATTTCATTCCTTTTGTATCTGTGGACCCTTTGAGAGGCCTTAGTTTTTTTTTTTTTACTTTTTATTTTATTTATGTGTACATTGTAGCTGTCTTCAGACACACCAGAAGAGGATATTGAATCCCATTACAGGTGGCTGTGAGATACCATGTGGTTGCTGGGAATTGAACTCAGGACCTTTGGAAGAGCAGTCAGTGCTCTTAATCACTGAGCCATCTCTCCAGCCCGAGGCCTTAGTTTTTCTTTGGCGCATTTTATTATTAACATTAAGCTTTCAACTTATATTTAAATTATTATTAACATGTAATAATAAAACTTCAGAATAATCAGTCAATATTAATTCTACGTATATTAAGTCAAATTCTATGTTGATAAAGTCTAAATGAAAGGCAAGTGTGATGGTACATGCCTGTAGTATCTGAGTATGGGAGATTGAGGAGAGAAGAGAAGGTGTTTGAGGCTAGCAAGGTATAAAAAGTGAGATGCTGTTTCCAAAAACACTACTATAACACAACAAAGCAACAGAAAACATACAAATCCCACAGAAGTTTAAATGAAATTTTATTATTCTTAGGGAAAAGAGAACTATTTTCTGGGAAATACACGAATACATTAATTTTCCCCTACTGTAAAAGTTATGTAGCTAGATCACCTTAAAGAAAAACAAAGTTTATCTTGTCACACAGTGTCAGAGTATTCAGTCCATGGCCACATAACTGTGTTGTATGGCTTACAGCAGCATAGTGCATGATGCCTGGTGTAGACACCAGTGGAAGAACCTTACCTTATGACAGTGAGATGACAGAGAAAATAGAATGACTTCAGATATTAATACTCCATGCAAGTCCATGTCCCTAATGATCTAAACTTTCTTAAATTATAGCCCACCTTCTAAATGTTCTGCCATGTCCCAAAATATAACAGACCAGGAGCAACCAAACAATAAATGTGTCTGCGGGAATATTTAAGTTCAGCTATAGCTATCACACTTCAATATATGAATTTCTAACTGTGTAGCTCTTCTGGAACCTAATCTCTATGTAATATATTCTATTGTGTCTTGTATGTACACTCAATATACGTGCACATTTATTTTCTTGAAAGCCTTGCTTTGGAAACATGTACCTTACAGAGAATTAACACCCAACAAATATTTATTGACTACCAACACAAGATACCAGGCTGCTCACTGACAGGTTTAATAGTATAAATGATCTGAGAATTAAATCTAAATCATTACTATTTTTAATGTTTATGTCCACACAAAATTCATAGTGCCAGAAAAGAAAAAAATAAGAGTTTATATATTTTGCTGTATTTCTACCCTGAATAATTTCTTCTGCATAGAGAGATGAAATATTTTAGAATAAGTAAGGGAACTAACTTAAGCATAAAGTTGACATCTTCAGAAAATTTTAATAACCTTAGAGTTGTTTTAAAATATCAATAATTTTTTAAATAATTAAAACCAATATTGATATCTATGTTCTCTATCTTTCTAAGGGAAAATAGCCACAAAGAGGTAGAAACATGGGATGAGGACATGTACAAATCTGAAGAGCAACATGAAATTTCACTTGTTCTTGACTCAAAAAAAATTGACTATTTAGCACTTGCATATTTAATATTTGTGTTAAAAGAACACAAGAATTATTTTAAAGACATAAAAATGGAAATTGTTACAAACAACATAAAAAAAAGAAAAGAGAAAGACAAATGCTGATAAATAATGATATAGAAGGAACTTTATAGGAAATATCACTGATTGAGAGACTAAAGAAACATTCTATGAAAGTGTCATTATCCAGATGAACCAGAGGGAAGCAGAAACACTTACTAGCATAAATGATCTGTTATTACCTGTCTTCTAAAGGTGACTACCTGGGACTGGACTCGAGCAGAGAAAACCTTCTCCGTGTGTGAGATCATGTGCAAGGTCCTCAAGGTATGTGCAATACGGACAAGCACCTCAATGGGATGTCTTCTAAAGACTGGGGATCTGGGCTCAGGTACAGCTTGTGGAAACAATCTATGAATCAAAGAGACTGTGAACAGTGAAAGTACAAGAGATAAAGGAGGGAAACTCAACATACAAAAATGCACAGGCACTCAGTAAGTCTAAGCAAGGAAAAAACATGAAACCCAATGGAGAAAGACTTATTTTATTTGTCTTGGGATCTGATAATCACTGTATATCATAGATAGATAAATTCTTGGTGGCACACAAAACTATCACAGCATCAAGTCATCAGGGAATCTTAAAGACTGAAATTACTTATACAGTCTAGAGTTGGAATTAAAGTGGGTTATTTGAAAGAAACAACAGTGCATGTTTCCTTTTAAAATTTTTATGTGTGGATTTAATGTCTACAACATCAATCTATGGGGAATTATATTAATGTATTGACATATGTATTAACATATATACATATGTTATATATAAGGAAATGATACTTACATAAATAAATTTGCATAGTCTTCACTTCTGTAGTCAATTTTTTTTGAGTCAAGAACAAGTGAAATTTCATGTTGCTCTTCAGGTTTGTACATGTCCTCATCCCATGTTTCTACCTCTTTGTGGCTGTTGACCTATGTCTGCATGATCCTCCCACTGTCATACCTGTTCTTCAGGTTTCCATTTCTGTATATTTGAATTGCACATTTCTATTTTTTCTAGAGTCCAAAATCAAAGGAGCTCATATATTCCTATATCTGACCCATTTCATTCAGGTCATCCCACCGATCATCAGTGCTATGATAGATGGTAGGATCTTAGTCATTCATAGGGCTGAATAATATTCCCTTGTGTTTATGAACCACAGCTTTTTAAATCATTTTGTATTTCACAGTTTCTTCAATATTTTGGTTAATTTGAAAAATAATGCAGAAAGCATACAAGTGTTAATGCATTCATCTAGTAATTATTAAATCTCCTCTGGTATATGCTCAGGGCAGAATTACTGCCTGGGTAATAGTTTTCCATTTGTAAACCCTTTAGCAATATGTATATTGTTGCATGTAATGGGTATTTGGATCTAACTCTCCAGACAGCTATATTAAATCTGCATTAACCTGAGTAACAGCTGGTATCTTTTCCCTTTTAGAAAATATACATTTGAAGTAATAGGAGGTAATACCTCCAAATGATTTATGTGTGAATTTCCCCTATTAGTTATATTGATCATTATTGCATGGGCTTTGGCCAGGTTTTTGTCTTCTTTAGAGAAATGATTATTGAGATCTTTTGTCCATTATTTTAAATTTCATTGAGAGTTTTTATTTTTATTATTATTATTAATTATTCAATTTGATCACATCTCAAATGATATCCCACTTCCTGGTTACCCCCTCCACCAACCCCCCCCTACCCCATGATATCCCACTTCCCAGTAACCCCTCCATCACTCCCCCATCCCACATCTGCCATCCCTCCTCCCTTTAGCCTATATGAGAGTGCTCCCCCACAGACCCACCCTCTCCCACCCCACCTCTACAGCATCTCATACTATGGGGCATCAAACCTCCCTGGGGCCAAGGGCCTCCAGTCCAATTGCTGTTGGGCAATTGCTACATGTGTATCTGGAGCCAAAGATCCCTTTAGGTACACTCCTTGGTCTAGTCTCTGGGAGAATTGGGTGGTCAGGACAGCCTATGTTGTTCTTCCAATGGAGCTGCAATACCCATTGCAACTGAAGTTGCATTGGAGTTGCTCCTTCAGTCCTTCTGCCATCTCCCCCATCAGGTTTCCTGAGTTCAGCCTGATGGTTGGCTCCAAGCATCTGCCTCTGCTGGTCAGTTGCTGGTTGGACCTCCCTAGGAACTCCCACACTTGGTTCCTGTCTGCAAGTGCCGCTTGACCACAGCAACGGTGTTGGGTTTGGTGTCTGTAGACATGATGTATCCCCAGGTGGGGCAAATTCCTGGCTGGTCCTTCCTTTAGTCTGTTCCATTTTTTGTCCCTGTTCTTTATTTGGACAGGAATATTTCTGGGTTAAAAAAACTTTGAGGTTGGTGAGTGTCCCCATCCCTTGACCAGGGGCCATGCCTATCTACTGGAGGTGGTCTCTCCAGGTTCTATCTTCCCCTTCTCTGTGCATTGCAGCTAAAATCAATCCCATTGGGTCCTGGGAGCCTCATATTTCTCTGGTGTCTGGGAATCTCCAGTAGCTATCCCCAGTTTCTCATCACCCCTGCTATCTATTTTTATTCAATTTCCTGACCCTCTGTATCTGTCTCACTTCTCCAGATTCTGATAATGCCACCTTTATTTCCTACCCCTCCTTTCTCTGTCCCTTGTCCCCATCTCCTTCCATCTCCCAAAGTCATCCTGTTCCCTCCCACCTCAATGCAGAACTGAAGCATCCACCCCCTGATCTTCCTTCCTTCTGTGCTCAATATGGTCTGTAAGTTGTATCATAAGCATTGTGAGCTTTTGGGTTAGTATCCACTTAGTGAGTAAATACCATGTGTGTTCTTTTGTGGGCTGGGTTACCTAACTCAGGATAATATTTTCTAGTTCCATCCATTTGCCTACGAATTTCATGATTTCATTGTTTTTAATCACTGTTTAGTACTCCATTGTGTAAATGTACCACATTTTCTGTATCCATTCTTCTGTTGAGAGGCATCTTGGTTGTTTCTAGTTTCTGGCTATTATAAATAAGGCTGCTATGAACATAATGGAGCATGTGTTCTTCTTATACGTTGGAGCATCTTTTGGGAATATGCCCAGGAGTTGTATAATTGGGTCATCAGCTATGTCCAATTTTCTGAGGAACTGCCAGACTGATTTCCAGAGTGGTTGTATCAGGTTGCAATCCCACCAACAATGGAGGAGTGTTCCTCTTTCTCCACATCCTCGCTAGCATCTGCTATTATCTGAGTTTTTGATCTTAGTCTTTCTGACTGGTGTAAGGGGGAATATCAGGGTCATTTTGATTTGCATTTTCCTGATGACTAAGGATGTTGAACATTTCTTTAAGTGTTTCTCAGCCATTCAAGATTCCTCAGTTGAGAATTCTCTATTTAGTTCTGTACTCCACTTTTTAACAGGGTTATTTGGTTCTCTGGAGTCTACTTTCTCGAGTTCTTTGTATATTTTGGATATAAGCCCTCTATTGGATGTAGGGTTGGTAAATATCTTTTCCCCATCTGTGGGTTGCCTTTTTGTCCTATTGATAGTGTCCCTTGCTTTACAGAAGCTTTTCAATTTTATGAGGTCCCATTTGTCGATTGTTGCTCTTAAAGCATAAGCCGTTGGTGTTCTGTTGAGGACGTTTCCCTTGTGCCCAAGTATTTGAGATTCTTCCCCAATTTCTCTTCTATTAGATTCAGCATATCTGGTTTTATGTGGAGGTCCTTGGTCCACATGGACTTGAGCTTTGGGCAAGGAGATAGGTATGGAACAATTTACACTCTACTACATGCACAAAACCAGTTGAACCAGCACTATTTGTTGAAATGCTGTCTTTTTTCTGCTGAATAGTTTTAGCTTCATTGTCAGAGATCAGTGACCATAGGTGTGTGAGATCATTTCTGAGTCTTTAATTGTATTCCTTTGATCTACTTGCCTGTTCTTGTACCAGTTTTTATCACTATTGCTCTATAATATAGCTTGAGGTCAGGGATGGTGATTTCCCCAAGAAGTTCTTTTACTGTTGAGAACAAGTTTTGTTTTCCTAGGTTTTTTGTTATTCAAAAGGAGTTTGAGAATTGCTCTTTCTAAGTCTGTGAAGAATTGAGTTAGAATTTTGATGGAGATTGCATGAAATCTGTAGGTTGCTTTTGGTAAGATGACCATTTTTACTATATTAATCCTGCCAATTCATGAGCATGGGAGATCTTACTATCTTCTGAGGTCTTCCTCAGTTTATTTTTTCAGAGACCTGAAGTTCTTGTCATACAAATGTTTCACTTGCTTGGTTAGAGTCACACCAAGATATTTTATATTGTTTGTGACTATTGTGAAGGGTGTTGCTTCCCTAATTCCTTTCTCATCCCTTTTATCCATTGAGTATAGGAAGGCTACTGATTTGTTTGAGTTAATTCTATATTCTGTCACTTTGCTGAAGTTATTTATCAGCTGTAGGAGCTCTCTGGTAGAATTTTTATGGTCACTTATGTATACCATCATATAATCTGCAAATAGTGACAACTTGACTTTCTCCTTCCCAGTTTGTATCCCTTTGATATTTTTTTTGTTGTCTAATTGCTCTGGCTAAAACTTAGAGTACTATATTGAATAGGTAGATAGGGAGACAGTAGGAGACTTTTGTATTTGTTATGGCTTTTAGTAACATCATCTTGGGTTACTTTGTGAAAATGCATGTGAACTGTTTGTAGTTATTTCATAACAAGTATTTCCAACTTAACAACAGTAATTATGAGTAGAAACATTTATATTCTTCTCCAGTAACTATATCAGATGTTGTGGTACACACCTATGATATCAGCACAGAGAGACAAAAGCAGATGAATCTCTGTGAATTTGAAGCTAGTTTTGTCTACATAATAAGTTCTAGATGAGCTGGGACTCCCTATTTTAAAAACAGGATTCTTGAAATATGTTATAGGAACTTCTAAGCAGTAGTCATCCTACTGTGCTATGACAAAGCTTAAAGCAGTTCCCAGTCTCTTATGTGCACTTTGATGCTGCTAACTTCTGTCCCCTACCTGCTGAGCTTTTCATTTTCATGTAACAAGTATTTAGTTTTCTTCTTCTATGAGATCCACATAGGAGAAAGAATGTGCAGCATTTGATTAGGAAGCCTATCTTACCTCACTTGGTATAACACTTTTCAGTTCCACTGATATTTTTGCAAAATTCTTATTTATTTTTCTTTTTTTTATAATTTATTTTTTCTCAAATCGTAGTTCATTCACACAGGGGTTATAAACACAGAAAGGCAGGATGTGGGGAAGGGAATGGCACTGGAGTGTGGGAGTTCAGGGGAAATACAGATATCTTCAGAACCGGGTATCGGCTGGGTGACTTGTTCAGGGGACAAGTCACTATGACTCTGCCTATGACTCGCTTGTCCTTATCTAAGTTGGTATTGTCTGCCAAGGCTACCTATTTACAAGGTCTATGACTACTCAGGTTTGTAAATTTCCATGAAAGCTGCCTGTTTACAATAGCTTATAGCCATCTGTCTCAATGTTTTTCCACAGAGAGAGACCAAAGACTTGGTGTTAGTATACATGTATGACAGACAGGCCTATTGCTGACTTTAGGCCTATGGATGATTTTAGGCCTACAGTGTGTAAGCAGGGCTGCCTCTGACATCTCCTCCCTTCTCTAAGTATAGAAAGGCTGTGGCAATTCTAAACTTGCGAAGGCGGGGATAGGGGCATTAGTAACATCTCATTGTATATGTACTGTGCAATTCTTATTCATTCACCAACTTGTGGGCATCTACTTTCATTATCTAGTTTATTTTTAATATCTCAATATTTAAATATAAAATCAATTCATATATTCATATAAATATACAGATATATTTTCATAATCAATTATATAATCACATAATGAATTATTTAATTCATATAAATATATAGATATATTTTTTAAAATGTAATTTAATTTATATATAATAATATATATAATATATAATAAAAGAAATTACATTTTATTTTAAAATTTTTCTTGTAATGAATAGGATATTCAAATGGCTCTTTAGTAGAATATGAAGATCTATGTGTGGCTTTATACCTAGAAGTGGAATAGCTAGGTGATATGCAAGTTTTTCTAGATTTTTGAGAATCTTCCATTTTGATTTTAACTGGGTCCACACAAATTTACACTCCCATCAGTGGTGCATACAGGTTTCCTTTTATACATACCCAGCTAACATTTTTGTTGTTGTTGTTCTTTTGATCTGTGAGCATTCTAACTGGTTTCAAGTAGAATCTCAAAGTAATTTCATTTGCACTTCCCTGCGAGTTAATGATGTTGAAATTTTTTTGGAAAAAAAAAAACCCATATTATCTATTTGCAGTTCTTTTTCCCTTCCTTCCTTCCTTCCTTCCTTCCTTCCTTCCTTCCTTCCTTCCTTCCTTCCTTCCTTCCT
>NW_021604566.1:17136267-17170122 GCF_004785775.1 Grammomys surdaster
TTTTCAAGGTAGGTTTCAACAAAATTTCTTAGTCTTGTGTACTTAATGATTTCTTTCTAGACCTTTTCTAATTTGGTTTCTAAAATGCCCCCGTATCTGAATTTATATCTCTTTGCCTCATTCTGGGGAATTTTTCTGTTACGATTCTTTTGAGATATTTCTTATTCTCATAATAGTTTCAGAATCTGTACAATAGAGGTACTTTCTGTGTCTTGTCTAGCATCATGTTGCAATGGAGTTAAAGACCAGAAGCAGGCAAGATGGTCTTTTTCATGAGAGCAAACGACAGGAGAAGCTTACAAATGATTAGTCTAGAGTGGTGGGTGGCAATGGAGGCTGAGGAAGAGACATACTTGTCTTGTTGCTCATCTTGCTGTTAAGTAGCTGAATATTCATTCTACTTCAGTCTGTATCTCTTTCCTTTCTCCCCATCTTTCTCATCTTTACTGTAACTCTTTCTCTATTTCTATCTCTTCCTCTGTATCTATCTCTATTCCTGTGTGTTTCTTTATATCTTTCTCTATCTTCATCTCATTCTCCATGACTATCTCTACATATCTCCATCTTTCCTCTCCCAATAGGAAGTGTATGTAGTGAGGTGTGTGTATGTGTGTTGTGTATATGTGTATTTGCATGCATGCTAGAGGTCAGAGTTCTATACCTAACACTGAGAAGGAGAAAAAAAAAACAAAACAAAGGTGGAGAGTAAGAAAAAAATAAATGGAGAAATTTAAAATTAAAATAAACAATGAGAGATTTATATCTTAAAGACACAGATACATAGGTGATTAATTCCCATGCCTCACGTTTGAAAAGCTAAATCCACTATTTTTCTTTAATATATTCATTTAATTTACATTTCAATATCAGACCCCCATTTCCCCTATCGTACAGCTCCTTCCCCATTCCCCACTCTCCTTCTCATCTGAGGAGAATGACTCCCACAACCCCCCTAACCTGGCACAAGAAGTTGCTGCAGGACTAGCAACATTCTCTCTCACTGAGGACAGAAGCTGCCCAGTTAGAGGAACTAGATCCACAGGTGGGCAACAGATTTTGGGACAGGCCTGCTACAGTTGTTGGAGTTTCAGAATAGTTTGAGCTACATAGATATAACCTGGCTCAAAGCAAAAAAAAATTATAGAGAAAACTAGTCCAACAGACAATGCCAACCAAGACATCTTCAGATGTGGCTTGCTGTTTAAAAACAACACAGCAACCTAATCATTTTTGATAATAGGAAAATGAAATGGGATTTTGTTTTTGTTTGTATAATTTATTATATGTTTGAAATTTTAAACATTTTAGAATATAACATCTTGGGAGAGTATGTTTCATACATGTGTCATCTGTTATGTGGAAAACTTCTGTTTTTCCAAGACATGTTTAAAGCCCCAAGTTACTGTGTTTCATTGACCTATACACTTCTCCACTGCAAGATCCATTTGATACATTCATCCTCATCTCCCTTCTAGATGAAAGTTTACCCAAAGCTTTACTCCTAAAACACAAGCAAGCATCTCTTAGGGATTTAGTGTGGTAACTGCAGAACCCTTGTCTCATTAGGAAGTTAATATATGGCTGATGAACAATTCTGGTTTTCAGCTGTCACACTGTGAACTTAAACCCAAATGCTGATTCTTTCTTTCCCCAAATCCGATTACTCCCTGGCCAGCATTGTGTTTGTGACTGGCCATAAACCAAATCTGTGGGATTTGCCTACCTGATTCAACGTATAGCCCAGGTTTTGTTTACAGAAAAACCATGGAAGAGTGCTGCTTTTTGAATCCTCATATTGTAATTTCTTTCAGTAATATTAATAAAATGTGTATAACAATGACTTTAAAAATTCCATATATTTTAAAAATGTGAAATAAATGACGACTTTAAAATAACTAATGTCGGGGTTACAAGAACGTGATGACGAAGGGCGGTCTCTCTTTGCCCCATCTACTGCGAGGATGAAGACCATTCTCAGCAATCAGACTGTCGACATTCCGGAAAATGTCGACATCACTCTGAAGGGGCGCACCGTCATTGTGAAGGGCCCCAAGGGAACTCTGCGGAGGGACTTCAATCACATCAACGTAGAGCTGAGTCTTCTTGGGAAGAAAAAGAAAAGGGTCCGGGTTGACAAATGGTGGGGTAACAGAAAGGAACTGGCCACTGTCAGAACCATCTGCAGTCATGTTCAGAACATGATCAAGGGTGTTACACTGGGCTTCCGTTACAAGATGAGGTCTGTGTACGCTCACTTCCCCATCAACGTCGTTATTCAGGAGAATGGGTCTTTGGTTGAAATCCGAAACTTCTTGGGTGAAAAATACATCCGCAGGGTTCGGATGAGGACAGGTGTTGCTTGTTCTGTCTCCCAAGCCCAGAAGGATGAATTAATCCTTGAAAGAAATGATATTGAGCTTGTTTCAAATTCAGCGGCTCTGATTCAGCAAGCTACAACAGTTAAAAACAAAGATATCAGAAAGTTTTTGGATGGCATCTATGTGTCTGAGAAGGGAACCATGCAGCAGGCTGATGAGTGAGGCCTCAGATTCCTAGCTCCAGAAACAAGATCCTGATCACAAGTACAGTTTGGGCAATAAAGGACTTATATATTGATTTGTAAAAAAAAAAAAAAAAAAAAAAACTAATGTCTAGTCTTCTGCGGTAATTTTCTGATTAGTGAATACTTGTATGGAGTATCATTAGAAGACATTTTAGATGAAGGAGAATGCTAGAAAATGGATTTTGCTACCAAAATCATCGTGGCATCAATCTCAAGGATCTTCTTGGAGCAAATAATTTTAAATCAACTATGCAACTCAAACATCTTCATATATATTTCAAAGTAGTCCATAATCTTTTTAGACTAATACTTCTGGAATTTCAGTTAACAGAAATTTTTACTTTACAAATTCACTATAATATCTGCTCATGAAATCACAAACTTCAAATCCTGTAATATTATTTTATGTTAAATTTCAGTTTTAATATTAAGAAAAACCACTTGCCTTCTCCTTCTGAAGACTACCCCATACAGAATAAAAACAGGTGTATAAAACTATTGAAATACCATTAAAATTTATTTAGTATATCTTGTTTAAATAACATGGTACAGTTTGTATGCCATGTCTTTCTGTATTATCGACTGAACTAACAGAACTTTATTTACACATTTATAATATTTTTTATTGTTCTGAATTTTAAAAATGACATCATATTATATGATTATTATTTCTTATGATATTCAGCAAAATTACTCACTGTTATTGATATTACTTTCTCAACTCCTTGCTACTTAGTCTTTGTGAATGTTCAGGAATGAAATAAGCTGTTCTACTGCATATAAGCCTCCTTGGAGAGGAAGAAAAGTGCAGATAACAGCTACCTCAGGTTCTAATGCAACATCAGGAGAAATGCTAATGTTCAATGTTCTGTGTTTTCCTAACCAGCTTTGATATTTATGGAGTTTTATGTAAGCTTGGATACATAAATTTTAATTACAAAGTTCAATTCATCAAATATTTCATATTGGCTTTTTTTCCCTTTTAGATTGGGTAACCTTAAAAGTTATGTAGACAAAATGAAGTCTTGATGACGCCTCAAAGTGTCAACAGTATTTTCAATTGACACATTATTTTTTTCTAAGAGTTTTCACCATGTAAATTCTACATCAGAGAAAATATATCCACTTAGTTCTTCCTAAAGTTTAGAATTCAACATATATATTTTCCAAAAGCAGAATTTCAGATCTTCCTTTCAGTTTCAGTGAAGAAATGCTTTATGGCTTTATAGATTTATAGCTGATTTACGTGTCTCTTTGCATGTGTATATTTTTCTGGTTTGTGTTTATGTGTGTGTGTCCCTTTGTGTGTTGTTAACAAATGTTTAAAAGTGTTCTGTGCTACTAAGTAGATCATTTTTGAAGTACGTTTTCATAAAACATTGCATGATATTAAATTTACATAGTCTTTACAAATTTAGAAGCTGGTATAGTTTTTAAATAACAGCTATCTTAGTTACTTTTCTATTGTTATAATAAAATGCCATGACCAAGACAATGTATAAAATAAAGCATTTAATTTAATTTATGACTTAAGAGTTTATGATGGCAGAGCAAATGCATGTCATGAAGAACAGCTGAGGAAACACATCTTGATGCACTAGTAGAAGGCTGAATGCTCACTGAGGATAGCTTAAGTGTTTAGAAACTTGAAAGCCCAGCTTCAGTGGCAAACCATCTCCAACAAGTCCATACTTCCTATCTCTTCAAATAATTCTACCAACTCTCTATATATACAAGCCTGTGGGGACCATTCTTATTAAAACCATAACAATATCCATGGACTCTATATAAGCTGATATCTCTCAGAAATATATTTATTGTGATCTTCTATTTTTAGGACACTTTTATTTTTACTCGGTTAGTGTGTTGACATGACATTTTTTTTAATTATTTGCTAAACATTATTTTGTTTCTGAGTGTATGATTGGTACAGAATTTACAAAAACTATTAGAGAGAAAGATTGGTGACCCAGCAATAGCATATACAAATGTCAGATGGTCAGGCTAGAATTCTATCACTGAAAGTCATCATAACATTTCATTAGCATATTTACTACTATTTCTTCACAATCCCCATCAGAGTGCTTAAAGTATCTACCCAATATTCAGTGCATGCTGATGATTATAAGCTGTAAACACTGCTGAAATATTCTGTGATATGGTGCTAGCCATATGCACGTTCCCCAGCATACCCATAACAATTTTCCTAATAAAAGAAGTTTCTTTTATGTCTCAACAGTTGGATGTGCATTATATGACCCAGATAAACATTTGTACTTGTAGGTCCTTTTGTCCTCTCCCAGAGATCATATTACTGAAAAAGTGCTAAAGTTAAGGTAATGGATTTCATTTTCTTTCTTTCTTTCTTTCTTTCTTTCTTTCTTTCTTTCTTTCTTTCTTTCTTCCTTCCTTCCTTCCTTCCTTCCCCTCTCTCTCTCTCTCTCTCTCTCTCTCTCTCTCTCTCTTTCTTTCTGTTCATTCCTTCCTTCATTTATTTATTTTGTTCTTCCTTCCTTTCTTTCTTTCATTTATTTTATGTTTAGTTTTGTTTAATCTTTATTTTATACTCCAGAGTCCCCTCCCAGTCCACTCTGTTCTACATCCCACACCTCCTCTCCAAGTCCTGTCTCCGTGAGGATGTCCCTATCTCCCACCCCCAACCCAACAGACCTCTCCACTTCCTGGTTCCTCCAGTCTCTTGAGGGTTAGGTACATCTTCTCTGACTGAACCCAGGCCCAGCAGTCCTCATTTGTATATGTGTAGGGGGCCTCATATCAGCTGGTGTAAGCTGCCTGGTTGGTGGTCTAGTGTCTGAAAGATCTCAGGGGTCCAGGTTAATTGAGAATGCTGGTCCTCCTACAGAGGTGCCCTGTTTCTCAGCTTCTTCCAGTCTTTCCCAAACTCAACTACTGGGGTCAGCAGCTTCTGTTCATTGGTTGGGTGCAAATATCTGCATCTGACACTTTCAGGTGCTTGTTGGGTCTTCCTGAGGGCAGCAGTCATGATCGGTCCCATTTTGTGAACACTCCATAGCCTCAGTCAGGTCTTGGAGCCTCCCCTTGAGCTTGATTTGAGTCTGTCACTGGACTTCTTTTTCCTCAGATTTTTCTTCACTTTTATCTCTGGAGTTCTTTCAGACAGGAACAATTATGGGTCAGAGTTTTTGACTGTGGGATGGCAACCTCATCCCTTACTTGATGCCCTTTCTTTCTGCTGGAGGTGGGCTGGCTCTACAAGTTCCCTCTCCCCATTAAAGGGCATTCTAAGGTCCCTCCTTTGAGTCCTGAGAGTATCTTACCTCCCAGGTCTCTGGAAGATTCTGGAGTGTCCCCCCACCTCCTACCTTGAGAGGTTGCCTGCTTCCATTCTTTCCGCTGGCCCTCAGAGTTTCAGTCCTTTCCCCCCGACTCAATATCAGATCATGTTCCCTTCTTCCCCTGCCCTCCCAGTCCTCTTTCTCACCCAGGTCCCTCCCTCTCCCCTTGTGATTGCTTTTTTCTCCCTCCCAAGTGGGACTGAGGTGTCCTCATGTAGGCTCCTCAGCTTGTTGAATTTTTTGAGGTCTGTGGACTGTATCTTGGGTATTATGTATATTTTTTGGCTAATATCCACTTATTAGTGAGTACATACCATGCATGTCCTTTTGGGTTTGAGTTACCTCACTCAGGATGATATTTTCTAGTTCTATCCATTTGATTGCAAAACTCAGCATGTCCTTGTTCTTAATAGCTAAGTAGTATTCCATTGTGTAAATGAAACACTTTTTCTGTATCCATTCTTCTGTAGTGGAACATCTGGGTTCTATCCAGCTTCTGGCTATCACAAATAAGGCCCCTATGAACATAGTGGAACATGTGCCCCTGTGGCTTGGTGGGGCACCTTTTGAGTATATTCCCAAGAGTGGTATTTCTTGGTCTTCAGGTAAATCTATTTCCAATTTTCTGAGGAACTTCCAGATTGATTTCCAGAGTGCCTGTACGAGTTTGCAATCCTAACAGCAATGGAGGAGTGTTCCTCTTTCTCCACATCCTCCCCAACATGTGCTGTCACCTGAGGTTTTGATCTTAGCCGTTCTGATTGGTGTAAGTTGGAATCTTAGGATAGTCTTTCTTTCTTGTTATGTAAAGGGTCTTTTTTTTTGCTTTTTTTTTTGTTTTTTGTTTTTGTTTTTAAGTCTGTATAGCTCTGGCTCCATCCTGTGTTGACCAGTCTGGCCTTGAACTCAGAGATCTACCTGCATTTTCCTCCCAAGTGCTAGGATTAAAGGCATACACTACTGTCTGTCAGGATTTTCATTTCTGATTGGTGGTGACATTATACCATCTTTGTAATTCTTGACTGTTATTCATTTTTCTCCTGAGTCAGGCACATCTTTACAATCTTCTCATTAAAGAAAAGAAATAAAAGTGTCTCAGTGCCACAGGCCCTACTGTTACTCAACGACAGAACTTGTGGGGATCACATTCTATTTGTTTAGGTCATATTCAGATTCCTGTATATGGGTACCAGGAAGCTCAGGTAGCATCGTTTTGTGATGTGTAGACAACAGCAAAGTTGGGTAAAGAACCCTGGCTTGATGCCTCAAACAGTGTTACACCTCATATATTTCTTGGCCTTGATGAGCTTTTGATGACAGTGTTGACGCTATCCTTCTCAATCCTTTTAACTTGATTGTTGATCTGCTAACTTGAATGACATTAAGAGTTGAAATCCAGGCAAGTAATGCTGAAAAACAGTCATTGAATGTGATGAGTAACTTCATTGAAAACACTGAACAATTAATGAATCAAGTACTATTCATCACTCTTGAGGTTCTGTCACAGAATTAGAAGATCATATTATAAATCTCAATATATATTATATACTGTGTGCTTCAGTGTCTTAAAGGCAAATGTTGAAGGTACTGTTGACCAATCCATACAGTGTTAAGATGAGAGCATAAAAGTATAAAGCCATAATGTTCTATTTTCAAGACTCAGTTTTGCTTAGGGAGACGATAAGGTGGCATTCACTTTAATGTATGGGGATCACATACTTCAAGCTAATAGACAATTACCACTGACAGTTCCTCCATCTGCCAAATATGTCAATGTTCTTTAAAGCTTTATTCTTTTTAATCTTCCTGTGTTAACCAGCCCCAGTTAAAAATAGGTCCACAAGTATAGTCTATTATATAAATCCTGGTGACAAGAAATTCTGAGCTACAACACAGAGGTAAGAATGGAGAGCCTGAGGAGGCCAAAGCTCAGTGCCTGAACCCAGCTAGTAGACTCATATACCTGGAGAGGCCCTGTGAGGACAGTTGTCTTCTCTCTGCTGACACTTCCAGATAGCCCCATTATGGTTTTTCATTCACTAAAGGTCAGTAATTTGCAAGTGAAAAATGTAATAAAAATACAAAATTAAATTCCAGTTTTCTTTCATTTTTCTCTTTTCCCATATTTTTCTTTAAGGAAGAATACTTGCAAATAAGCAGAAGTCAAACCACCTTACTAAAAGGCAAATGATACAAAAAATATATATCAATACATCTGTTGGTTTTAAAAGTGCTATGTAATGCAAGTTATATACTTGAAAGGAATTTATCAAACCTTTGTGAAGAAATTAAAGTTTATTTTGGGCAGAGGAATATCATGGACATTTATAGTGGTTTGAATGAAAACAGCCCCAATAGGGTCTTATAATTGAGTGCTTGTTTCCCAATTTGTGGACTGTTGAGGATTAGGAGGTATGTCCTAGTTGTGGGAGGTGTGTGACTAGAGTGGGATTTGGAGTTTAAAAGGCCCATGTCAGACCCAGTGTCTTTTAACCTCCCTGAAGATCAGGATGTAAAGCTTTCGAGTACTGTTGGAGTACTATGCCTGCCTGTTTTCCATCACATCACAATGATCACAGATTAAATTTCTAAAACCTTAATAAAGGACCAAGTTAAATGCTCTCTATTATAAAAGTTGACTTGGTCATGTGTCTCTTTGCAGCAACAGAACACTAAAACAGGATTAAGGTATTACTGTGACTGGCCTAACCATGCTTCTATTTGGAAGAATATGCAAGAGTGTGAGACTTTAAACTACAAAAACATTGAATGCTTAAAATGAGGTTTACTCAAACATTCTAGTAGGAATGCAGAAGATAGTGTGCTGAGAAAAATGTGTATTGTAGGGCCTAAGTAAAGAAGTTTCAGCAGAGAAGGCTGTTAGTAAATGGCCAAAAAGATGTTTTCTGACAGAGGCTGTTCTTGTGAGATTATTGCAAAGATTTTGACTGCTTTCTCAAGCTGTCCAAAAAATAAATAAATAAATAAATAAATAAATAAATAAATAAATAAAAAATCTGCCTGAGGCTAAGTTGAAGAGCTTTGGATTAATGGTATTGGCAGAGGATATTTAAAGAGAGACTTGTATTGATTGTGTCTTGTATTTATTAATGATCATTGTCATGTAGATCTACAATGAAGAGAAGCAAGTCAATTGAGG
The DNA here is from genome assembly GCF_004785775.1 of Grammomys surdaster. Taxonomy (NCBI): domain Eukaryota; kingdom Metazoa; phylum Chordata; class Mammalia; order Rodentia; family Muridae; genus Grammomys; species Grammomys surdaster. Next base: position 17,145,308 of record NW_021604566.1, read on the forward strand.
AAAAATAAAAATGGACAGCTTGAGGAGAAAAATGGCAGTGAGAAATAGAACATTGAAGACAGAATTGTATTTCTAAAATCAGTTAAAAGGTTATATGCTTGCAGTTAATATTTTCTTAAACATAAATGAATACAAAATTTGTTATTTTAAAGTGACAGGAATGGAGAAAATTCACACACAAATGAAGAAAAGATCAGGTCTTCATTCAGATGCAAGAATGGCTTTGCAGTTCACTCTGTTTCACCATTATCTATTTTCTTACGTTATGAAAATTAAAGCGTGTTTTGTTAGACTACACTCACGCTTGCAGCAATTATGCCACAATAAATTATGCATCTTTTATGTACTGCCCTTATTGTGTAACTTGTTCTTATTCAACAGAAATGCTTAAAACTAAAAATTATGACAGGAAAATAAATTTTGAAATACATTTTAATAGTTATATTATTTTGTAAAAAGGAGAGAACAGAGCCCAAACTTAAGATTGAGACTAAGTGTCCTTAGTAGTTTACTCTGTAGATGTCATTGACATTTTCCCATTCATTGCATTCAGTGCTTTCTTAAAGCAATGGCGTTGAACTTCTCCAGCACTGTTTCTTGTATTCAAACAAATTCATTTATCGCCTTCTGAAGGTTTCTGTGTGGATGTTTAATGACATGTACGTCTACACCCTGAACAAGCAACTTTATTGATAGCCATCTTTCCCTTCCAGCTGCTTCATTCTAAGACCTTGGAGTCATGTCTAAAACTGTTATTATAATACCTTTGATGTGTCCCTTCTCTGCTGAGACATGGTTAACTCATCTTCATACCTCTGTTGTATCAGTGTCCTCTTTGCTCATGTTTCCTGATTGAGAACTACTGGATGTTCTGTAGCCTTAGCCCACAAGTCCTTTAACCTTACTGTTTGCTCTGAAATCAAAGTCTTTAAGTCCTAGTGTCTAAGACTGTTTGTTCTTTTTTCATGAGTTCCCTTATAGGCCACCCTCACTCTGTAGGAGTGGCAGTGAACTTTGAGATGGGTACTCTCTGAGGCTTCCAAGAGGCTCTATCACTCTGTGCCAATTTCAACTTCGTCTGTGATTTTATGCTCTTTCTTATTCTACTCATAACACAGCTCCAGGAAACAGAAATGTCATATAGTTTGCCAGGTGGGAAATGTCCACACCAAGAAAATGTGCAATACATACAAGACATGCAATTATTTCTTAGCAGCTATCAACTGGTAGATATTGCTGTAGGTCATGAATAAACCACTTACCAAGGTAGTAATTTTATATAATCTTGAATGCTAATACTAGATATTTCTAAAATTATATGCATTTTTAAAATAATATATAACAATAGCTGTGACACATTGGGCAGCTAAGAAGACTGTAGTTGAAGTAGCCATCTCCAGTCCAGCGTCTTTGTTGAGAAAGGTACTATGAAGCCAAGCCAAAGATATATTCTCTATTAGTGAGAACTTACTGAATATGTTGACCCCAAAGCATCCATTCAATCAAAATGCATCACATTAACTAAACCCATTTTGTTTGACTATCATAGCTTTTGTAGTTCCCACAGTTATCAGCGTATTTACTCCCTCCCTGATGATGACCTATACTAGTGCTTATGAAGAGCAGTGAGAATCAGGAAACACAAAGTTTGCCCCATATTCAATGTTACCTGCATTATAGGAGTCCTTTCTGCTAGTCATTTCTATAAGTCTTTGAAAGATGAAGATCAAATTCAATGGGTTGAGGCAGTGAGATATTAAGGTAATTAAATGCTAACCTGACACAATGTGAGGAAGGATGCCATATCATGTTTCACTGTGCTTTGTACAGTGGAATCTGAGAGGTGACTTAATAAGTATATTTAACACAGAAAAAATATTTTAAATAAACTAGTTGCAACTTCTTAATCACATCTGAAGAAATTGTAAAGGGAAAGGCTCAAAGGGCTGGAAAGATAGTTCACCCAGTAAGAGCACTGACTGCTTTTCTCAAGGACTTAGGTTTGATTCCCAGCTCTACATTGTGATTTACGTAGACATGTAACTTCAGTTCCAGGTATTACATCTTCTGACATCTCCAGGCAAAATGCTCATAAGGAATATCTACAAAATAAAGCTCAAACTAGTTTTTTGTGAGAGACAGTCATGATATCATCATAAAGAAATGAATGTAAGAATATTAGAGAAAAAATGTCATACTCCAGTCATTAAACCCTAAGAATTGTAATTCTATGGTTTTAATGTTACATATTGTAAAAATTGTGAGATTAGTTTTAGTTTATTTTTAAGGCAGGACTGAATGTTAACCTAGAAATTTTATTGCTTTTTAATCCTTTGACATGCTCATTTACAGCTTCAAGGAATACAGAATCTACCCATGTGCTAATATGTCAAACTATATCCCCTTCAGCTATTTCTTAGTGTGATTCCATTGTTCTTGAAGGTAGAATATTAGAATTCAAATAGATAGAAAAGCCTTTGAACTAATACTTAAAAAAATCATTAATCTCATTAAGCAAATATGAAACTCATCTTATTTAATAATTCTGTCACAGATCAGTTATACTGGTTCATCATCATAATTTATTTGCTTTCCCAGTTCTAACAATGCTAACTTTGACAGCAAGGTTTCTGTTTCCCTGTAGCAATATTTCATAGAAAATTCCTTTGTATATTAATCAAAATAATAACAAAACTGACTAAAGTATGCTAAATAAGATATCAAGAATGCAAACCAACTCTAATAATTCGTCTTCATTTACTAATTCTCTCTACTATGTCTCTACTTTTAAAAAAATCACATAAAATATTTTCCACCTGAACATGAAGTGCACGTTCCACACTGATCATACAGACACTTTGAACAAACTTTTGCTTGCTTCACTTCACTTTTCTGAACAACCAAGAACATTATTTCAATGAGGGAGCTTAAGTAGTTGTGTGCTAGGATATTTATCAAAGGCATAATTATCACTGTCATAAAGAGAAAGGTATTGAGGAAAGACAGGCAGTTGAAAAGGTTAATTTACATGCTACTCTGTGTAGCCATAAAAAATAATCTTTGTTCTATTTCAAGCAATCAGTTAATGCACTAGTCTATGGTGACTTGATATGATGACATTTAAACTCTTCTGAAAGAGAAGTCTTGGGAAAGTTAGACTATTCTAACTATGGTGATGAGAAAATTCTGCTGGTGTTAACTACATTTAATGTTTAAGTTAGGGTAAATATCTACCTCTTAATTATTTATCTTTTAACATTTACGCTTCTTGATGATTTTTGAGAATTTCATGCATGAGTACTGTGTTTACATATTTTCTACCACTTTCTATCCCCCATCCAACTCCTGCCATCTTCTCTTCTTCTACTTCTTTTTCTTCTCCTTCCTTCTCCTTCTCCTTCCTTCTCCTTCTCCTCCTTCTCCTTCTTCTCCTCCTTCTCCTCCTCCTCCTCTTCCTCCTCCTCCTTTTTCTTCTCTCTCTCTCTCTCTCTCTCTCTCTCTCTCTCTCTCTCTCTCTCTGTCTCTCTTTCTCTCCTCTCTCTCTCTTCCATGAGAACTTTTCTGTACATATTGTTACATATATACATATATGTATGCATATAAACATGTATTAAAAATACCAGTTGAGTTCATTTAGTGTCGCACTTATGTACACGTATTTGGAACTGTCACTTAGCATTGAATAATTGGAATTGTGTCTAGAGTATGCTGATTTTCCTTCTCATAATCATTGCTTACCTATAGATTAGGCAGATTTTTGTCTTATGGTAGAGTTTTGTGAAATGTACCCTGTCAATGTTGGCATGTGGTCTGGTGTCATTATGCAAGGCTTGCTGAGATTTCTCTGGTGCAATTTCACTGTTATGACTTGAAGATAATATTTTGCTGTAGGTGTCTTGGTCCTTCAGCTCTTACAATCTTACATATCTGCTTTTGAGATGAGCACTGAGCCTTATGTATAGATTGTAAATGTCCCATTGAGACTAGTTACTCTATGGCCACTTATAATTTGAATTTTTATGAGTTAATAATCTCTGTTATTACTATGTTGTAAAAAGAAGCTTCTTTGGTGAGAAGTGAAGGCTAAATTTATCTATGGGTACAAGTATTAGTATTTAGAATTCAGTAAGGTATTATATTGCTTTATGAATACAGATATAGTAGGATCTCTTCTAGAGTCTATGGCCACTCTAATCATGAGTATTTGACTAGGTTTAAAATACAAGGAATGAAGTTCTCCTGTTGAACAGGCATTAAGATCCACTGGATAACTCTTGGTTACCACAGGGATAAAAAATGTCATTACTTCATTCTTAGGGGTATTATGCAGGGCCAGTCATTGTTGTGCTTCATAGGTTTTATAGCTTGGTAGCATTATAATTTGTTTTTCTCCCTTGGCAGCTGAAAACCTTTAGATACTATGAGAGTTCATCCTCAAGAAAGGGGCTTCAGTTCTAGCTGATTTCTTCAAGACCTGTGTCCAAAATGTGTGATGTCTTCAGCAATATGGTTTTACCTTCAGTTTTCCAGAGTCAGATAAGGGCAATCACAATAGCCTATATTGTTTTGGTAGATTTTGGGGCCCTACCCACAACAAACTCAAAAGGAGTTTTCCTTTGTCTGATAGGGGATCTATGTAAGGTGGTCTATGGCTCTTGGGAAGAAACATACTCACTCTGTGTGGTGTAACCCCATTTAGAATAATAGGAAGAGACAGAAATAAGAGAAAGAGCATGACAGAGAGAGACAGAGAGACAGAGATAGAGATGTATTAATCTTGCAAATTGATTCTCAATGACTTTTCCTAATACCTTTAATGCTACTTACCTCTTTTTCCTCCCTCTCCCTGTGTAATACTATTCCTACATCTCATTTTTCCTTTCATCCTTCACTTTGTGTCCTACTCTCCCATCTCTAGAGGCCTTTCTTCTCTTTCTGCTGCTACAGGATCATCCTACTTTCCTGACTTCTATGATCAGTTTGTGCTCTCAACTCTAAGGATTCAGAGCTAAGATCCATGTGTAAGACAGAAACTATGGCATTTGGCTTCCAATCTTGGTCTCTCATTACTCAATATGATATTTTCAATTTCATCAATTTACCTGCAAGTTTCACAATTTCACAGGTTTGTTTTTGCAGTTGTTTTATATGAAACACATATTTTCATTATCTATCCATCAATTGAAGGACTTTAAGGCAGTTTCCAAATACTACTTTTGGGTGAACACATTGAGAAAAACATGTTTTCTAAGCTGTATAAATATGTAGCACACTATGACCATCTGCATTCACCCTCTTTGCTATAACAGCAAACAAGCATACCATAATATCTTTTTCCATTTAACTGCAGCTCAGTGTCCACTTGTCACTCCCAGGTTTCTCTGTTCATTTACCTGCATCTTGCATCTGGGATCAATATGCTACTCTCAATTTCTAAGAGATTATTGAATTTATATTCCATGAAGGAATGAGGTCATGTTTAACTTGTATTTCTGAATCTGGCTTGTTCAATTTAACATAAATATTCTGATCTTATAAAAGCTTAATTTATATAATTATGTTATGAAAAATATCCATTGTAGTATTTCACAGTATAAGTGACATTCTTCAAAGAGGAAAATATTAATGTGAAAAGATACATTTTTCTATGGGCTAGAATTTGGCACTACATAAGTATTTGTATCTGGGATCGTTTGTTCTCAATGAGGGCATCCATAAATACAGAGAGAGGAGGTTGGGGAAGGGCAGGAAAGAGCAGGGATGGAGAGGGACATCCTGAAGCTGCACCTGCACAAGACTAAAATCTGATCTAGTTCTTAACAGACATCAACTGTGATGTTAAAATTACAATTATTGATGGTATTATGAACATCATGGAATCCTTTGTATACAGAAGCCACTTCTCCAAATGACAAACATAAACAATGAATTTTACTGTCACAAGAATCACAAGGCAAATACAATTAAATCCATTTTTAAATGTTACTTTAGGAACTGAATAATGGTAATATTATCTCTCCAAATTTATCCTAATAACTCCAAAACTGAAATTCTCACTTTCCAGATCTTATGGAGGACTGCAGAAGAGATAGACTGTGGGTTAGAAAACTATTTTCTTGCAAGAAAATAAAGACTATAGTCTAATTATATGGATTACTAAAAGATTACAGAATATGTTTAAATAGTTTGATCATTTATATCAGCAAGTATGGTTTCTTTGGAAAGAAGGCTCTCAACATTTTCTGAAATGCCCAAAAAACCATTATGATTTGTTTATGTATGTATATGTCAGATTCATTGTTTGACTTTTAATTGACTTAAATGTTTCAAATTATTGAAAATCTTATTTTACATAATTAAAACATTATTTATATTACTCGTTTTAAATATTATCAGTCCAGATATCATATACATACAGATAATATTAAATGGGTCAATACGTTTGTATTTATGTATTTAGATGTGTGTTTGTGTGTGAGAGAGAGATAAAGAGAGAGAGAGAAACAATTAAAGAAAATAGACCATAAATTTCAGAGAGAGTAAGAGGACTATATGAGAAAGACTGGAGGGAGAAATGGGACTGGAAGAAGTTATGCAATTACAAGTTACAAAAACTTTTATAAAATTAAATATTGAACATTTTTCCCTTTCAGGGAAGCAGTTTGCCCATAGAGTATCTAAAATCACTGGCTACACATGGTGTATTTCTCTAAGGGTGATGCTGGACATTTAATATAAAAATAATTTTGAATCTTGATGAGCGATCACAGTAATAAACTCAGAGGCTTTTTTGTTGTTTCTGTTTGTTTGGTTTTTTTGTTTGTTTGTTTTTCCTATTTAGTTCCCTGGGAATGGAGGCAGGCCACAGCAGAAGGTCTACTACAGAGTAAGCATGTCACTAGGGGACTGGACTTAGAGGAAGGGAGGGAGAAGTGAAAGTCTGCAGACTTCCTGCTTCCTTGGCCTGAGTGGCCTGTAGGTTTCCAAGGAAGGGCTGCCGAGGTTGAAGGCTGGGATAAAGTAATGAGTGGGGTTCAGGAGGTTAGGAAGGGAAGCTCTGTGTTATTCACTGGAGATGGAAGCTGGAGGGGGAAAGGAGGCTGCTGTAGGTGGTTTGCTACAGGGCTGGGGAAGACACTGAGGATTGAATTTGGAAGAGAGAAGGGAAAAGTCATCTACCATTATCCTACATGCTTCTCTGCCTGGTGTGGTCTGTGGGTTTATGGGGAATCAGAATATACTTTTAAAATATTTTTATTTGTGTAGAAATAAGTATAAGTATTAAATTTATGTAAAGATTATGAGGCTGGCCTTGAACCCACTATATAATTATAGATATTATTCTACCTACTTTCATTACCTCTAGAGAAGATTGTTGTTTCTATACAAAATTTAAAATAATGTTGTAATAAGGTTCTGGATTTACATTTTCTTTATTAGACCAAATATAGATTTGATCAGCTAGCTTGTGCTTATAATTCACACTTGAAGTCTACTGTTAAATTAGACTCAAGTTCAAATTTAAATATATATATATGAATCTGCTACTGTATTTTTTGTAGCAGTCTCAGTGACTATAATAGCTGAAAAGGATGGAAAACATTATTTTTAGTGTAAGAAACTTTTACACGGGGTAGTTTTTTTCTTAGAATAAACCACAATGTTTGTTTGGTTAAAGCAAATTTGCATCTAAATGCTGAGCGATTTCCTTACTCAATAAATGATCAGGTAAATACAGTAGTGGCAAATGACAGATAAAGTGAGAGCAATTACAAGCAGCTGCTATTTAGCAAAACAATAAGAAAATTACCCTTGTTGTGGGCATTTCATCAGTTATCCTTCTAAGTTTTATGAATATGTCATAAAGAGGTGTTCCTATGACCAGGACAGTAACAAGTGGAGGGGGAGGAACCACACTGCTCACACAGAAACTGCTGGCAGAACAACTTCATCAGTTTTACTGTCTTTTCTGCTGAATCTTACACATTTTAATTATAATAGAAAATCTGTGGCTAGGAAAATGTATATGTTCAAAGAAGTCTATGAAAGTTTAGCATCAATTTATAAAACATTAGAAAACATTTAAATTGTTATCATTTTAAAAAATGCTGCTCCTTCATCTCTCTTCTTCACATGGCCATTGTCTATAGAAAGGGTTGCAGTGACTTGAAGTGGGTCCTTCAGCAGAAGTAGTCACACATGAGACTGAATGTTAGTGCTCATGATACAGTTACCTATTTTATTACAATCACCTTTATTAAATTGTACTTTCCTAATGAACGAAGAGTCACATTCTGACCAATACAGAACAATGTATGTCTCCAGGGCCAGTTATTGAAGGAAAAATCCACAGATACATCTTATTGCATACCAACATTGAGCCTAGGGCTGTTATTTATTTAAAAAAAAAAACTAGCATCAAAAACAATTTAAATTAGAAATAATTTAAAATAACTTCTGATGCATCATTATTCATATCACCTTGATAATGAGTGCAGGTTTTCAAAGAGAAGAAGGAATAGTACAGAGAGCAAAAATGGAAATGCAATTCAGAGATGCAGGGTCTCTACTGAAGGTCATCACAGTTGAAGCAAAGCTATGCTTTGGGGGCTACAGACAGCTCCATTAAACTTGTGGGAAGGGAACCTTGGATATCTGCTTTGCTCCAGGTCTTCCTTTCTTGCTCTATGTGCACCTCTTTCTGTAACATCTGTTTGGCTCATTCTTCACTGTGCTCACAGTTCTTAGCAGGATGCTACCTTTTTCTCAGCTTGTGATACAGTGAGTCTCAGTACTACAGGCTCTTTTTCGGAGAAAACTTTTCTTGCACTCCCTCTTGCTGTTTCCTCAACTCTTAATTCATAACACTCTTATAATGCTTTTGCTATTTTCAGCTCAGATGACCAAATAAGTGCACAGTGTGATGTTTTACAAGTAACAATAGCAATTATTCAGAAATGCTGAAATGATATTTGTCAGCTTGATTAGATAAGAGTTGTTCCTAAGTGTCTTAACACTCAGCAATAATTGATGCTCCATGTGGTTTGAAAAGTGTAAGGTAGTTAAGTTTTATCAAGAGACTATAATATATGTCAATAAAAGTCACATTAAGATTGTTGCATCATTGTGAGAATGGAAAGATTGCTGGGATAGCAATTCTGTTACTGAACATTTTAGATTAAAATGGAAAAGGTCTGGGAAGATAGCTGTGAAGGTAAAGTGTCTACTGCACAAAAATGAGAGGAATGTGCAAGCAAGGATGTTATCCCTCAGACAAAAGGCATGGCATCCCAGCAGTGAGGGGGCATGGAAAGGAGGATTCCAGGACTAGTTAACTTTTCAGCCTAAGCTAATGAGTGAATTTCAGGCCAATAGATCTTTTATCAGAAAATGAAACAAACAAGAATAAAATAAGATCAAGATTGACAGCTTAAATTACAATACCCTAGGCTGATGTCTGGCCTCCATAACAATTCAAACGTTTGCATCCCCCCATGCTCACACATACACCAGTATCCCCTCCCCAACACATACCAAAAAAGAAGCTAAGACCAGCATAATGAATAATAAAGTGGACAAATTCTGAAAACTGAAATGTTTTTTACAATTTTGTACAAAGTCTATTAATTTTAAAAATTTAAAGTAGAAGATAAGATACTGACAACAGAGACAAAGTTTACCAAGAGACTTTGCTGGTAGAATGGCTTACAATTACACTTAGGTTTATGTTAAAAATCAGTGCCTAACCAGTGACCTCATCTCCTCCCCTGTGAGTCCTTGGTATTTCTCCATTTTTACTGTGGGTTTCTGGATGTTCCAGTCCTCATTTGCTTCCGGCTTCTGCCATTGCTGTTCATTTCTTGAAGAATAATCTTGTACTTTATGTTAAACATTGTTAAATATTAATACCATTTTCACCCCCTGTTCAGTTAATGTTTATTAGTTATCAATCTATAAAGAGTATCATCATACTCATAATAATTTGTACTAGCATATTTGTTGCTGTTTTTATTTAATATCTTCCCTGGACACTCCCCAGATATATTATTCACTTGTTTTTCCCTTTAAACAAGTCGTAGGTCATCTTAGCTCTATGAGAGTTTCCTGATAATAAGTGTCAGAGCTAATTCTACAATACTAAGAGCCCTTATTCTTCTAACACATACTTACAAGATTGGAATGCAAGGAAGTTAGGTATTCTTTTAAAATCTATTGCAAAAGCCAAGGATTTGATCCACTTCCATTGTTTAGTGAGAAAACATTTGTACACATTCCTCTGTCTGTCAAAGAATATAATAGTGATTAGCCTTTTTTTTTTTGCAAATTTCAGTATACTCAATAAATATTTCAAATTATATACCTTAGAAAGTAGCACTCCCTATTGTCCTTTTACTTAAACATGTTACTGTATTTTTCACCTATTAGAGTCTTTGAATTTGGAATTGAAATGTGCTTAGTAAAAAACTTGAGGGAAAATCAGGAAGCTTCTAGGAGCAAAATCCTTTGACAAAATGAAATGTTTTTTGGGGGATGGTGGAGGGGGGATTGTGATACAGTGTAAATTAGTGTAGATAAATTATACTCAAGTTTTTTCCAATTTCCTATGGGTTCATTATTTTAAAATGATTTCAAAATCTTCTCGGTAAAAATCTTTATTGCCTATAAAAGATGGCAATATCTTCATTTTGTTGTCATGACAGTTTTGTAAAGAAGTCAGGGGTTACACACACACACAAACACACACACACACACACGGTATCTGTTTGCAATCAAAGAGATGTTTTGTGTATTCAGCACTGTGGTTATTCTTTTGTTAGTTTGAATTGAACCTATAGTCTCTTCTGATGGATGGGCATAAGAAGTTACAAAAGGAAATGTTATGTTAGATGTAAACTCTTAAATTTGGTTGCAGTTACCGTTCTGAATTAAGACTTAATGGCAATGTGGAGTCTAAACATTGTTTCCAGCAGTTAGTAGACCTTTGCTGTGCTGAGTAGGAATTGATGTATGCCAGCCTGTGTAACTCCAGGTTTTCATCAGGACAGTGACCTGCTGGATCGGCGGAAACATTGCTTCACTATGCAGTCTGAGTGTGGAGAGGATCTCTACTTCTCTGTGGAGTTAGAGAGTGACCTTGCCCAGTGGGAACGAGCCTTCCAAACAGCCACCTTCCTGGAAGTGGAGCGCATACAGGTGAGAGCCTGTGGAGTGCAGTAGAGTGTGGCACTTGGAGAAATGACACTCACTGGAGTTATCAAAGGATGTAAGCCCAGTTCTGCGAGGTTTCCCTCTGTATCAAATGCATCCACTGTTTAACCGTTATTGAAAAACAGTAATTAGGCATATCTGAATAGTCATTGAATGTTCTTTATATTTTGCCTTTGTAGACTACTTCCTATCAAATATGACTATAACTTGATTCTTATATAGAAAACAATCTGGCTGTAGTTTACTATTTGCTAAGTTGTTCCTCATCAGAAGACCCCTGCTTCTTAGGTTCTAGAAGCCTCCATTTCACTGGTGCCTATTCAAACCATGCATAATACGTGAGGCTTTCTTCAAGAGTTGCTTCATGGGACACCCATTGATTTCTAGTGCTTTCTACAAGATGTCTTCCACAAAAACTGTGCTGACTCTTCCTTCTTCCCCTTGTAGCAAACAAGACTACATCCTTTCACCGTTTTCTTTGTGTGGTTCACATCCTAATACTGGACAAACTTTTTATCATAAGGTGTTTATTTTTATTTCTGTATGTGTTGAAATTTAATACGTTTTGTAAATCACAAGTGTCCAGTGAGTATTTACTAAATAGTAGTACTCCAGTATGAAGCTATCTCTAGATCAGTCTTCATATAACCTTCCATCTCTTGTCTACATGAGAACTTGAAATGCAATACCTCATAGAATTCATTCTCTGGTTGACCTGGGACAAGATACAGGAAATTGTGAAGTTAATTGGGTTCCTACTCCTTGAAATATATTCATAGATCAAGGAGCAACATACATGGATACTTAGTTCTCAAACACATGTGATGACAGATATGAAACTGGAAATGGGTAAAATTAGTTGAAATGTTTGGATTTGAAAATGTGAATATACTAACATAAAGAATATTGTTTAATTTTGATATAATGAATATATCTATTTCATTAACATGGGTAAAATAGAGATGGGCCTGACAGTACACACCTAGAATCCCAGCAATTGGGAGGTAAAGATGGAGAAAGTAGTTAACTGTCATTCTCAGTTATATAAGGAAATTTGAACCAGTCTATGCCACATGATATCCTATCTCAACAGGGTAAAATAAAATAAATAGGCAGGAAATAAAAAGGTTATAACATGATTAATACTATTGAAGAACTCAAAATTATTTTGAAATATATTTTTATTACAAGGACTAAAAAGTAATGCTTTCTACCTTCAAATATATCTACTTATTATTTCATACTTTGTTTTGTACCTTTAATAAACAGTATAAATACTATGATATCTATTTGAAAGAATGATCTAAGAAAGCACACACATTGAGTATATTTGACACTATAATTTATAGTTAAAATTAAACTTAAGGAAGTGTAGTGAATATATATATACATATATATATGTATATATATGTATACATATATATGACACAACTTACAAATAAAATGTTATATATCCTAGTTTAAAAGAAATAATGTGAGTGTAGTACACTTAGGGTAATTTTGTTGACTTATTATTTTTCCAGATCAGTGAATTTTGGCAGTGAAGAACATGTTTGTTTTATAACTATAATTCAGTTCAGCAATTACTTATTTTAATATGATGGAACATCTACTAATTTCAAAAAGTTATTATACTTAATTAAAGTTATTTTGAATTGATTCCATATTTGTTTTTATCTGGTGGTAGAAATTTAGTTCCAAAGGCATTTAAAGTATTTACTCTATGTATATTTATCTGTTGATGCTATTTAATATTTAATTATAAAATATCTTGCCAAGCAATTTATGTTAGAGCTTTCCAAAAACAATAATTTTGGTTATCACATTTTTTTACACTGAAATCTATTTTTCATTAAATAGACAATTTATTTATAAAATAAATAAGCATTTCTTTAAGTGTATTAAATACACTCAGTACATCTCTTGACATTGTAAGTTATAGGGAAAACTTTTAGCAGATCTTAACATATTCCATTTATTTGCTTCCATTTAAAGATTATTGAGCCAATGTAACTTAATTTGCAGAGTTCAACTTAATGAAAAAATTTGAACGAACTACAATAAATGTATTTTCACCTGGAATCTTCCTTTTAATGGCCATACATGGAAATAGCAAATAATTAAGCCTAAGTTAAAAGAAAGCAATGTAGCCTAAAACACTTCTTTATGTTGATAGTAGTTTTCATGAATTACTAATGGCTGAATACAGCTATCTAAGATATCCATGTATTTAGCAAATAAAATTATACCTAAGCATGGGCTACTAAGGCCCAGTAAGTATGTCTTCTAATGTACAATTTTAACTTCAAATGAACATTTTGTCATGGTTGCAAGTTTTTTAATGCAAATTTGGGTTTAATCATTTGAATATAACATTCTCATAAAAGCAATTAGATAATTATAGGTATTTGTGAGAGACAATCTGTTTTGTATAAATAAAATATAAACAAATGCAATATAAGTATTGGTATTTGAAAATTGCTGAAAAATAGATTTCTCATATATCAATTTTAATTACAGTTCATATAATTCACTGCAATGTAGCTTGAAATCAAACTCAAATACAACCAGATATAACAATGTGTTAGGTTGTATATAAGGTCCACCTTAATTCATACCTTATTTATGATATGTTCCTATTTTAGTATTAATATTTCTTATCTTCCCAAAATATTTACAAGTAAAACTATAATGCTGTAGCTCAAACCTAGAGTCTTAGTCATGTTAGGATTGTATTCTACTGCTGAGGCATACGCTAGTCAACTACTAAGCATTACATTCATAGACAGTAGATTCCACTTTCCCCATGATACTGAATTTATATAAGCAAAATGGAAACTAACAGTATTCTTTGTTTTCTCCAGTGCAAGACCTATGCATGTGTGCTGGAGAGTCACCTAATGGGCCTCACTATTGACTTCAGCACAGGTTTCATCTGCTTTGATGCAGCAACAAAGGTAATATGCATCAGGAGGCAGGAGAAATAAGTGCCAAAGCTATTACTCAATAATGAGTAAAAAGCTTTTAAAATAATTGTACGATGAATTTATGTACTTCATTTTTGTCCATGGGATATAAAATACATTTAATCTTGTTTTCCCAAACAGAGTTTGAATTTTAATAAAACATTGTTAATGCAAACAATTAATATAGCAAAGTAATTTTGTGCCACACTGTCCATATATATATATATATATATATATATATATATATATAGTTGGTTAATATTTTATATATAGAGATGCATTATAGGTCAGTAGATTATAGATGATAGATGAGCACATGATAGATTGATGAGAGATAATTGAAAATATACATAGATTGATGATAGATAATAAATGATAGGTACTGATTTATTCTCCTTTCTTAAAAATATAGCTTCAGATGTTTGAGAACGATTTCTTACTTTACCAATGATTTTTGAGAGTCCTTTCATGATTTTTTTCTGAGACAAATATAGATGATGAATGTATAAAAGCATGTTTTTCAGTTTTATAGGTGATATCTTAAAAGTAGGTGTAGAATGGTGCAATTTGGGTGTTTGGAATTTCTACTAAACGTCTGTTATAAACAAATGACTTAATATGAGTGCTGTGAGATCTGATCTTTTTCACATTTCCAAAAGATTATGGTACATTGGAACAGTAATGGCCTTTTTTTTAGCAGTTGTATCTATAAGAATAGTTATCCTTGTATATCATGGCATAACATGTGAAAAAGTTAAAAAATTACACACCATTATCAGTTTGAAATGATCTTCTCTTAGTCCGTGCTGCAACATCTTCCTTTGGCTTTGATTTTCAGAAAAGGAGTCTTGCTACTGTCTCCTTTATAAAAAGATGAATTAGCATTGTGTAAGTGGAACCATACCTTCCCAGTGTTTCAGTGTTTAATAAATAATCTGTTACAAATTTTCTCTCAGGTTAATGTGTGCACAAAATTTTCAAAAGAAAATTTATGAAAAATAATACAGTGATACATATGCATGAGGAATATAGAATATAGATTGTTCAGTAAAGGAGTGGATCTAAAGGTGTATCAAACTGGCAATGAAAGTAGGGAACCCAGCAAGTGTACAGAGTATTTATGGTAGTTCAAGATGCAGCACCTATGATTGTCATTCAGAAAGTGCCAACTGTCTAAGGACTGCTAGTGGTAGTTTGGTGTTCACAGAAAAACCCAATGTTACTTTCTAGAAGAACAGATTCTATTGTATAGATAGATAGAATGTGGTCTCTGTATGATATCTAAGGATATTCAGTAATTAAGAATCCCTGATGTAGTAACCCTTCTGATACTTTTAGTAAGACTACTATCAAGTGAAAATAAGCCTGTGAGTATTACTCTAATGAATTAACCTCAGTA
This sequence comes from Grammomys surdaster, assembly GCF_004785775.1. NCBI lineage: Eukaryota > Metazoa > Chordata > Mammalia > Rodentia > Muridae > Grammomys > Grammomys surdaster. Next base: position 17,160,881 of record NW_021604566.1, read on the forward strand.
CTAATTTGCTAAATATAGTCAGCAATAAATTAAGCTGACTTGAAGAAAATCTCTTTTAAAATGAGAAACTTTATGTTCATTTATTCAGGGTGAGTATCCCAAAAGTCAATTCTGTCATGTCTTAGTCTCTTAAGTTTTATGTGACAAAGTTGATAATTTTTATGTTGCTTCCATTGTGAAAAGTAAAAGCCTGATTAAAACATAATGAACACACTATATTCTTCACTCTTATGGTGAATGCTGCTGGTTTAAAAAGTAGTCACAGAATGGTGTTACTACCTTTTTTATTCACTTTTTCTCATTCCCAGAAGAACCTTTCTATTTGTTATTGGTTACTATTTGTACCCTTAACTTTTTTAGATTTTTTAAAAATTCCATATTTATTTTGTATTTGAAATTTTTGCCTACATGTATATCTGTCTACCATATCCAAGCAGTACCCATGCAGACCAGAAAACTCATCAAGTACCTTGGAATTGGGTAGAATCATCCATCAAGTAGTGGATGACTATTGGCTGCTATATGGTTGTTGGGAGCCAAACCCAAATCCTCTGAAAGGACAATAAGTGCTCTTAATTGTTCATCAATTTCTCTAGCCAAGACAACATTTTTAATTAAATATAATTACATTATTTACCTTCTCCTTCTCCTCTTCCCTTCATCCTCTCTTATTTCCTGCCTCCATTTTCTTTCAAATTCATAGTCGCTTTTTCTTTAAATGATACTGTTACAAGCATAGATACACATATGTGCATAAATACATAAATACAACTTGCTGAATCCATTTGGCCTAGCTTCTCTGTTTATGTTTTCAGGGCCAATTACTTGGTATTGGATAACCAGTTAGGGGCCTCATCCTTGGGGAAATCTTTAATTGCCTCTACCACAGTTTTATCTAAGGGAGAGGCTCCAGGATATTTCCCGTTCACATTAGCATGTTTATTGATATGTCCTGACCTTGTTTAAGCTGCCATTTTGCTGACATTATCATGTGTATAGCTTCCCTATCATTTAAAATGATAACCAAAAGCTTATCCTGACCCTCTAGATCTTACAACATTCCCACTCCCACTTATTTTCTGAGTATTAGGAGTATAGGTTGTCTTGTAGATGTATCAATTGGGGTTGAGCATCTAACGATCTCTGCATTTTAATCAGTCATGGCTTTCTGTTATGATCTCTGCCTAACTTTTATTGATGAGGACTTGTCTGCAAGTATCAAAAATAATTTATAATGGAGCTATGGATCATACTTGTCTAGTAAAAAGGCAGTAGTGTATTCTCCTTTAAAGTCCATAACCTCACTAGCTTTGGATAGTTGGCTAAGTTTCTCATACTGGACATTATTTACCACCTGATGAGTGGGTCCTAATTCCAATTATTCAGCTGTATATTACCACTAAGATATGAATGTTATTAACGCTTCTTTAGGGATATGTGCCACACTGATCATTGTTGTGGTTCATGTTTATAATATCTGTGGAATGTTGGATGTTCTCATCTTTCGCAGCGTGTATAGAACCTTCTGGTAGTTTGAAATCTAGTCCTCAAAGAGAAAGCTTTCAGGCCAATAAGAATGTAGTGTCTATGGAGCCATATGCTATTTATACCATTTGTTTTCGTATGAGAAATCTATTAGCCAGTAATAACCTATAATATGTTAAGTTTATATGTTAAGATAATTAACATATATATAATAACTGTGAAAGAATAATAAAATTTGTAATCATTAGTTCTATCAAATGATATAAACTAATGCCATAATCTTGAGTTCTTTCTTATTCCCATTATTACTTTTCATCAGATAAGAAATTTAAACATTAGTTTTGAGAGTCATAAAATTGATGTCATGCCTAGTGGCTTCATTTATGGAACTTGCACCTTGTACAGTACAATTTGCTGGACAAGGGTGGGGATACCACATACTTCAGATACTTGGAACTATCTTGGAAATGTACTCACAAAGAGAGGCTCTCAGAGCACTGGAAGGTCCAATGCAAGTTTCCAAGGGAGAAAAGCTATCAGTAGTCCTTCTCAGTGATAAAGCCTACAAACCACCATAATAAGCCTGAAAAGAAACATTCAATGGTGCAATAGTCATGTGTTTACCTTGTGTGTAACCAAGAGCTGTGTTATTGAGTTAAGGCCTGTTTAATGAGAGTTAAGGCCTATTTAAGTCAAACCCATTAGACCCTAAAGAAGAATATACACTGTCGTGGATTGAAGGTGCTTAGCCCAGGGAGTGGCACTATTAGGATGTGTGGCCTTGTTGGGGTACCTGTGCCCTTGTTGGGGGAAGTATGTCATTGTGGGGGTAGGCAATGAAACACTGCTCCTAACCACAGAAGAGCCAGTCTTCTTGTAGCTGCCTTTGGAACAAGAGGTAGAACTCTCAGCTCCTCCAGCACCATGTCTGTTTGGACATTGCCATGCTCTTGCCTTGATGACAATGGACTGAAACTCTGAACCTGTAAGCCAGTGCTAATTAAATGTTGTCTTTTATAAGAGTTTTCTTGGTCATGGTGTCTGTTCACAGGAGTAAAATTCTAAGACATACACCATTTTCCAAAATCAGTATAGTATCTAATAATATTCTAAATAATTATACTCAATACTCAGAGGTGAAATTCTTATTCAGACACCATCAACAAAGTTTCTTTTTGTTTTAGGTGAAGGCTACTTCAAAGAATCTTAACTGGTCAAAATGTGGTGAATAAGTGACAATGAGATTTCCCAATTGGTATAGCACATGTATAGGACAATGCCTACACTTAAGGATGAAGTGTTCTTAATAATAAAAGCACATTAAAATGCAAAATGTATCAAAAGTTATGAGAAATAAAAATTTGAAAATTTAAATGATGTAGAAAACTAAAGATGTCAAATACAATAAATATGGAAAGCAATTATTACTGTTAGAAAAGATTGTTTTGTCTTTTACATAATTTTGTAAAATTATACTCATGAAATTTGAATCAAGAGGATGTAGATTGGAAAAGAAGAAGTCACAATATTGCTATTCACAGATGACATGTTAGTAAGCATAAGTGATCCCAAAAATTCTACCAGAGAACTCCAAGAGTTATAAACACCTTCAGCAAAGTGGCCAAATACAAAATTAATTTTAAAATATCAGTATCCCCCCTTTATAACACAATAAATGGGTTGAGAAAAATAAAAAAAACACCCTTCATAATCGCCACAAATAATATAAAATATCTTGGTATAACTCTAAGCAACCAATTGAAAGACCTGTATGACAAGAATTTCAAGTTTCTGAAGAAGGAAATTGAAGAAAATATCAAAAGTTGGAGAGATCTCCCATGCTTTTGCATTGGTAGGAGTAACATAATAAAAATGACCATCTTAATGAAAGCAATCTTCAGATTCAATGTAATCCCAATCAAAACTCCAACACAATTTTTATAGGCCTTGAAAGAGCAATATTCAACTTTATATGGAAAAACAAACAACCAGGATAGCTAAAATGACCTTGAACAATAAAGGAGCTTCTGGAGGGGTCACTATCCCTGGTTTCAAGTTGTAAAACAGAGCATGAGTAATAAAAGCTGTTTGGTATTGGTATAGAAACAGACAGGATCAATAGAATCACATCAAAGAGCTGCAAATAAACCCACACATTTACAGACACTTGATTTTTGTCCAAAAAGTCAAAGGCATACAATCAATGTAAAAGTGAGAGCATCTTCAACAAATGATGCTGATCTAATTGAATGTCTGCATGTAGAAGAACGCAAATAGGTAACTATTTATCATCTTACACAAAACTGAAGTCCAAATGGATCAAAGATCTCAAGATGTAGCCAGAGACACTAAATCTAACAGAACAAAAAGTAGGGAATAGCTTTGAACTTGGTTGAGGAGACAACTTCTTGAACAGAATTCTAATGGCTTAGCCACTAAGATCAACCATAGATAAACTGGGACTCATGAAACTGAAAAACTTCTGTAAGGCAAAGGACACTGTCAATTAGAACAAAATGACAGCATACAGATTGGGAAAATACTTTACTAACCCTACATCTGATAGCGAGCTAATGTCTAAAATATATAATCAACTCAAGAAGTTAGAAACCATACAAATAACCCAAGTAAAATATGGGATACAGAACTAAACAGACAATTCTCTACAAAGAAATCTTGAGTAACCTAAACATACCTAAAGAAATGTTCAAAGTCCTGAGTTGTACTGTGTAGTTTTTTTTTTTTTTTTAAATTCCACATTTTATCCAACTATGAGCCAACATTGGCAGTCTCTGTCTGTTCTTATCCAGGTGCATAGCCCAAGACTGTGACTTCATGTTTCTCCTAACCATTTCTCTCTCACAAATGCCAGCTCTGTCCCTCCAGAGTTCATTCTCTTGCCAGCACACCACCCCACAGCGCTCTTGCCAGCCAGCCTGCACGCTCCACTTTGATTACCTCTCCCTGTAGCTCTGTCTTTGCCCAATCTTCCCAATTCAAAGTTTGGTCAAATTATACCCTGGCTATGTTCTTTTTCTCTTGCCCACCTGAGTCACTGTGAATGGAAAAACACCAGACAATCTTAGTTTAAAATCCATAGGTGACACAACCGCTGTGTATGGAAATCTATTGTTCTAAACTCATCGACTATTCTGTGTTGGAAATTTTTCTGGTGGTAGAGGTTGCCACCAGATCTAACAGTTCCTAGTCTACATTCTGCAACCCCTAGCTCTCTGCCTCACCGTAAAGAAAAGGCTGTTCCTTCCTACCCTTGTCCCCTCTTCCTCTCTTGTACCAGGAAAACCTGCCTCCATCTATTTGTCCAGCAATTTGTTTCTGGTCGTCTTTATTAGCCAAACAATTAATTAAGGTAAATTCCCCTACATTTAGTCATCATGAAAACAGTTTTAAACCTTCACTGAACCTGTGTAGCTGAGACAAGTGATGGATGTTCCCTGTGTGCTGGGAGCTAGCCCTGGTATGGGGTTCTTTCTTGTCAGTTCTTCTTGAGGAAGCAGAGGGAGAAGAGCATCTGCATAGAGTAAAACTTTGTCTTATGAGATATTTAGAGTTGCTGTATAAGTTACTATGCTACTGTAGCTGACCAGCCTTCTGTGATCCTCTGAGGCCAGAAACTCCAGTTTCTGGCACTTTGTGCCTCTTTCTCAAACAGTAGAGGATTAAATAAATAGCCTTTGTACTATCTCAGCAGGAACTGCACAGCTCTAACTTTCTACTTGCTAGCCAGAAGTCACAGGAAGAAAACTGGATACTTAGAAAAATGATTACTGCGTTTATTACGAAGTTGTAAATTTTTCTTATGAATGTTATCTAAGGGGAAAAGCAGAAAGATCCTAAGTGGAGAAAGGGAAAAAATTCTAGTAAGGGAAAAATTCTTCTAAGGGAAAAAATTCTTTTAGGGGGGAAAAGGAAAAATTCTACTCTATCTAGGAAAAGGAAAAAAATTCTATTCCATCTCTTTGTCTTCAGTACTTATACATCTTTCAGAATACATAATAACATGTTAAAAAGTTCATCACCAGTTCACACACACACAAAAATCAAGTCATAAATTGAAATAGGAGTTTACAACAGAGAATATTTACATGCATATCTATTAGGAGTAATTATCTGGTTAAACATCCATCACTTGTCTCAGCTACACAGGTTCAGTGAAGGTTTAAAACTGTAACTAAGTTACTAGTGAAGTTTTGTATAGATAAACCCAGCCAATATTTTATCTCCTGTCCTAACACCTATAATAAATTGTTAGTTCCCTTTTTATGACCTTTGGTTAATTGTTTTACAACCTCTTGGAATATGCTTTGAGTAGGAGAAAGTCTGGTTACTATCTAAGAGCAATTAACTGGTGACTCTTGGGAGACTGGCAGAGTTCTCATTGCAGTTTTGACTATCAGAAAAGTGGGGCCTAATAGCAATCCCACTATAAAAGAGCTTAATAATCACTGATATAATTTTAGGAATTCTTATAGGATCAGTATTAAGAGTTAAGAAGTCATCTATTTGTCGATATAGCATCATTACTAGACAGTACATCTTCATGGATCAGCAGAGATCAGCTCCAAAAGGATGTACTATTACTTAGTGATTGGTATATATATTTAATAATGACAGGAAAAGCATATTAATAATAGGAATCTTTCCTAAAATGAATCCCTTGTAGCCTTGCTTAATAAGAATGACTCTATCACAGATTACATAATAATCCAAAGCAGACCATTTTAGGACAATCACCTACTAGTTATTAGCATGTCCTATTATGGCTCCTGCCACCTATGGATCCTGTGCCCCTAAATGGACCATGTTCTCTGGTTTCAGTGGAGTGGAGAAAGGACTTGAATAAGGGGGTACTGGGAAAAGAGGAAGGGCTGATATTGAGATGCAAAGTGAATAAATAAATACATTTTTAAAAGTATACTTGACTTAAATAATCTCAATGCATTTAATTTAGTTTATGTTGATATTATCAATTTTATTTGCACACAAGAGTTTTTATTAGTTTAAAGATCAATCTTGGAAAACTTCACATATTAATTGAATAGATAAGAGCTATTCTTAAACCACATGTTATTTCCTCTGTGTTAGGAGATATTTCTGGTAAAATGCTTGATAGTCAGCATAGAGAGGAAAAGAGATTTTGGTTCACAGTTTCAGAATCTCTAGTATGTGAATCAAAACTTTCTTTATTCTGGGCTTGTAGTAGGGCAGCATAGCATGACCAGGAAGACAAAAAGATAAGAGACCCCTATATCCTTTGTGAACATGGCCTTAATGATGAGACTTCTCCCAGTAGGTCTTCTACACATGTGTAGCAGTTGAGCTGCTCATATAACACAGCCATCTTCTACAGTGTGGTCTTGGGAAGAACCTTTAACATAGGGGTCTTTTGCAGACTCTTCTCTAAACCATAACAAAATTCATTATGTTTGCATTTTGTTTTGATTTATACTGACAGAAATGTGTTACTCCTGTCTTCTGAACATGGTAAAGGCAAGGCCTCTGCATATGAGAAAGTCACTGTTAACTTTACTCTCTTCATTGCTGATAGGCGACTGTGAGCAGTACCATTGGACAGGGTTGCTGTAAAGTTAGATTGTGTGTGTGGAATGTAGAACAGTGAATACATTTCCTAGTACATGGATGCTTTCCTTACATTGTCTCTACACAGCTGGGCCTTTATCATCTCGCCACGGAATGGGCACCAACCACATCATTCTCAATATGTCAACGTGGTCCTGTCATTTATAAGATTTGTGAGATGGATGCAAGCACTCCCAAATTATGGTTCTTAGGTATCATTTTAATTTTGGTGTTTGTTGTCTTGTCATTTAATAGAAAAGACTGATAGTGTACAGTTTAACATTTTGGTCCAATTTCAGGGTACTATGGTAGGGTATGAAATAGACTGGAGGGTCCCAGGAGACTGTAAGGAGAAATTACTTTTCACTAGTGAAGTTTTAGATTAAACCAGATAGTTAAGGACCCTAGAAAGGGATATAGTACTGTGTATGAAGTTCCTGTACCTGGATAATGGGAAGGAACAAGATTGGGTACAGAACATGAAGCAGAAGTGGTAGGCAATAGCTGGAAACTTCACATTAAAATATGATTCATGAATAAATTTTCCATTACACTGGATGGCGACATACCACCATGTTTCTACCAGTGAAACAAACACTTCTTTAAGTGTTGTATAATAATGTGGCATTCCTGTAAGATTTAATGGTTAATCCAGACAGGGTTGTTTATCAACATTCAGTTTGGTTTAGTTGAAGCACATAGGAGTTAGGTCTGTCTGGTTTCTTCCTTAACCTCTCATAAGAGACAAGAGTTAAAATAGGTAATTACATTTTCACAGAATCTAAAGTCAGAAGAGAAAAGACCATAAAGGAGAATCATACTCTATCATTGTTCCTGAGGAGAACTGAATATTTTGCACTTGTCAAAGTGTGTCACTCAAAAGACTGGTGATAGAATACAGCAATTATAAGTGATCCAGCTATTGAAAGTTATTAATCGTTTTAACACAAATTAACAATATCTGTTCTACTAATACTTAGTGCATTGGGGACCTCAATAGCACCATCTAACTTAGGGAGGGGCTTTGGGATAGAAGAAGAGTGAGGAAGTAAGCAGTCCTATAGGACATACTGTCAATAGGGCTCAGATAAACAGAATGAGATTAAATGTAATCCCAGATCTGTGAGCTGACGAGCTTGTAGAGAATTATTCACACTGGAGGTAATAAGGATCCTTCAGGAAAGTAGCTTCAATAGGAAGTTACCCCAAATTATCCGAATAGACAATTTAAGGTCTAGTTTGGATCTCCTCAATTAAATTTATCGTATACAAATCTATTCAAGCATACAGCTTATATACTCCATTACTGAGTAATTCACTCTGTTTTAGCTGCCCAGGACATTGGACAATTCTTCAGAATAAATCAGTATGATGTAGGCTGGCTTATGGCACACGTTCAACATGTGCAAAGCTTCACGTTCCATCCATGGCTCCACACTCATAAAGGATATCAGAGAAAAAAATTGCATCCTAGCAAAATGTAATGTATATTTAATGAATACACTGACTTGCAAATTTTATGTTTCACCTTAGAATAAAATGTAAACAAAAATTTTAGAAATATAAACTTCGAATTTGAAAAATATGCTGACAGAAAATTTAAATAAATACTCCTGTTGTCACATAAATATAACTTTCACCTCAAAAAGAAAAAAAAAAGAGTTTGTTCTGAAACCAAATGTGAGCGATCATGATCTGGCAATACAGATATTGTTTCCACCAAATTCTATATTTCAACATGGAAGCAGTTTTATAAATTTTTATAGAAACAGAATAAAATATGACATCAAGACTCTTTGAAATGAAAAGCAGTTACACTAAGCAGATATCTGAAATGTAGGCCTCAGATGCCTTATGATAGATCCTTAGCGCTTTGATAGGTGGAAAATTGTTTTTTGTTTACTTGTTATTCTTTTTGTTCTTTTAGTCACACAATTTTAGATCCAATACAGAAGTTGACAAGGAATTATTTATGAGTCTGGTCCTCTAAATAATTAGTCGAGGTCCTCTAAAGTAACAGTGTATACAATGTATAGATGAATCTCTCTGTCTCTCTGACTCTCTCTGTCTTTCTCTTTCTATTTTTCTCTGTCTCTGTCTCTCTGTCTCTCTGCCTCTCTCTCTGTCGCTCTCTCTCTCTCTCTCTCTCTCTCTCT
>NW_021604566.1:17170222-17228034 GCF_004785775.1 Grammomys surdaster
TCTCTCTCTCTCTATATATATATATATATATATATATATATATAAAATCTTAGAATGACGTATGGGTTGAGTGGCTGTTGCTCAGTTGCCCAACTAATCCAACAGTAGCTGGCTGTGAACAGAAAGTTCAAGAATCCTGTATTTACTCAAGCTACAAGGCTGGATATCTCAATAGGTCTTTAGCATATTCAGGAATCCTAAAGAAATAGGCTTTAATGCCAGTGAAGGAATTGATTTGCTAGCAACTCAAGGACAAGCAAGCAAAAGTAAAGGTTTCTTCTTCCATGTCCTTACTATAGACTTCCAGCAGAAAGTATGACGGAGATTAAATTGATTTGATATCCCGATTTATTTTAGTATAGAGTAGAGTTTATTCAGGGCATGGGAAGGGGAGTTGAGAGGGTAGTAGAGAGAGAGAGAGAGAGAGAGAGAGAGAGAGAGAGAGAGAGAGAGAGACAGAGACAGAGAGAGACAGAGACAGAGACAGAGACAGACTGAGGGAGACAGAGACAGAGAAAGGAGGAGGAGAAGAAGGAGGAAGAGGAGGAGGAAGAGGAAGAGGAGGAGAAGAGGCCACCATGAGCACAGGGAGAGAGAGGAGAGAAGATAGGGAGAAAAAAGAAGGGGGTTGGGGAGAGAGGGAGAAGAGGTGGACAGAGCAAGAGCAAGAAGGCAAGATCAAGAGAGACGATCTGGATTATTAAAATCATGTCTTCATACTTCAAAGATCCAGATTAGGAGAATCTTCATACTTCAAATAAAGCAAAAATCTTGCATAGGTGTGTACTCAATTTTTGGATTTTTGTTTCAATGTAGTCAACTTGAAAACAGAATAGCCATCACAAGCCAACCTTTTATCAATATGGTGTACAATCATATTTTCTTATGTCAGAATATCAAATAAAAATAATAATCAGGTTATTATAATGTCTAAACTTTGTATAACTATTTCATGTACAACCAATCACAAATGCATTATACGTTTAACCAGGCATAATTTTACCTAGCATGGCATAACTATCCCCCATACAACCACAAATGCATTTTAAATTTGGAATATGAGGCAATGTCCCTCTGGCAACCTCAAATACATTTAAATTTAGATTAAGTGGCAATGACCCTTCAGAGACATTCTTTTAGTATTTTGAACCTAAATATGATAACCATTGATACTTTCTTAATTTCTTTTATATCTCTTGATAAAGAAATTAAGGAAAGAAAACACAAATATCACTAAAAACATATTCTTTAAAAAATTGACAGAAAAATTCATGTCAGTTATAATCCTTTTTTTTTCTGCAACTGGTCAAATAACCCTAGCTGGTATTTATAATTACTTTCCTCTATTGCCCATTTTGAACTTCCTTCATCCTTGACCAGCACCTCCGCATGTCTTGCTATTTTCCTGGAGAACGAATGACCCATACTTTCTTTCTTGATAGATATGTGCCCTTTGCCATCCTGCCTGGATTAGGCTGTTGAGATTTGCCATTGACTTTAATCACAGGATATGGTAGCACCAAGAGATTCCCTACAGGATCTCATAATCTTTCTTACTTCCATTGTGGAGAAGCAATTTAATTTATCCATGGTAATCTGGATCCACCATCTTTCCGAACACTGATATTCCTTTCTTATACTTTTTACTTAAGGGTATTAGAAGTCCAAAGTGACTTAAGGAGGTGCTGAGATTCTAAATCAGCTTCTAGCAGGAGTGCTTACTACTCTGAGGCTAAATTTCTAGGCTAGCAGAGCTTAAGATATCAGAAACAGGAAGCAAAAATTTTCTGAGTGGGTCACTAGGGGTGATAATAAGTGGAACTCTTCCATTTTCCACCCTTTGATTCCTGAATTTATGGATTCTGGCTATAGGAGAAACTTTACTATATATTGGATATTGATTCAAAGTATTTAACACCTTCTGGTGAACCATGCCCTAGATAGTCTCCTAGCTTAAGTTCATGAATCAAAAGTATTGCATCTTTGGCCACTTCTTCCAAACAAAATGTGACTGTACATATTCCCTGAAGTTCTGCCACTGTGAAGATTTCCTTCACCATTGTTTTTCAAGGTTGTCCCAGAAATGGGTTTGTAATGGCACAACTTTTCACTGCTGGATGATACCTGCATAAAATGCCGAACCATCAATATACCAAGCTATAGTATTCTCTTTCTCAGTTAATTGAACATAGGAAACACTCTATGAGACTATAAATGTATACTTGGCAGCAGACAGCATTATAGTGGTCATAGATATCATAGACATTGGTATCTTCTTCATGTAACTTGCTGGTGACTTAGGACCTGCTTGCTCTGATCACAGATGCACCACTTCCATTTGATAATGGATTTCGGCACTGCATGTAATTCTATGCCTTGGTTGGTCAGATGACATTAAATTTATAATGGGTGGCTCGGATCAGGGTAAAATATTACCCTGATCACCCATTGTCAAATATTATTTCCAGTAAAGCCAAATAAAGCAGGATAAGAACTTTATTTCAAAGGATGAATTGTTATCTGCAGATGGTGGTATGGCCTTCCTCTGAAATCCCAAAGGTTCTTCTGTGATTTACCTTATACGGGCCTGCAAAAGGCTTCAAACAGCATCTCTATTTGCCACTGACACCCGAAATACCACCAGGTCTGCTGTAACATATGGTTCAAGTGGTAGAGCAGCCTGTGCAGCAGCCTAGATCTGCTGAAGAGCCTTCTCCTATACCAGTCCTCACACAAAACTGGCATATTTCTTAGTCACATGGTATATGCTCTAGAGTAACACACCAAAGTTAGGAATGTGCTGACTCAGGAATCCATATAAGTCCATTAAATGTAGTGTTTCTTGGTGGTGAGTAGGCCAGGCACAATAAATTGTACTTCAGCTTAGAAGGAATATTTCTGCATGTTCCGCACCACTAGACTTTAAGAAGCCCCTTGAATTTGGTTAAATTTATTTCTCATCCTTTAATGTGCAGATATATTGCCAACGAGTTCAAAGTGGTTGCTATCTCCTGTTCATTTGGCACTATAAGTGTAATGTTGTCAATGTAGTGCACTAATGTTGTATTTTGTGGAAAAGAAATACAATTGAGATTCCTTCTAACTAAGTTATGACATGGGGATTGAAAGTTATAATATATCCTTGAGGTAAACCTGTAAAGGTATAGTGGTAGCCTTATAAATTGAAAGCAGATTGTTTATTTTGGTGCTTATGGATAGGTAGCAAGAAAAAAGCCTTTACTGGATCAATAGGTGCATACAATATAGCAGGAGATATGTTAATCTACTCAAGTAAGGACACCATATCTGGTACAGACACTCTAATTGGATTCACTAATTCATTGAATTCTTGATTCATTCTCTGTGATCCACCTGTCTTCTGCACTGACCACACAGGAGCGCAAAAGGGAGATGTAGTGGGAACCACCACTCCTGCATCTTTCAAGTCATTGATGGTGATACTAATTTTTGCAATTTTTCTTGGGATGTAATATTTTTTTATTTGCTATTTTCTTTATCAGGGTCAATTCTAAAGGCTTTCAGTTAGCATTTCTAAACATAATAGCCCTCTCTTCACAGGTCAGGGAATGAATGTGAGAATTCTGCTAACTTCTAAGTATATCTATTCCAATTACATATTCTGGGACAAGGCAAATAACAACAGAATAAATTCAGTGGCTGACTGGACCTTCTGTGAATCAGATTTCAGCCAAATCTTCATTAATCATCTGACCTCAAAAAGCCCCTCTTTAACTGGAAGGCTACAATATACTTTGAGATCTGCTGGAATCAACATTAAGTTCAGCACCAGTATCGTTTAAACTCCAGGTAATTTGATTCTTTCCTTCCCCACAGTATACACTTGCTCTTGTAAAAGGCTGTAGGTCCGTCTGAGGGAAGGACTGGAGAAAGGCTACAATAAAACTTTTAGGAATTTTATGAAGTACCTTTCTCAGGGGAACCTTGCTCTCCCTTCATTCAAGGGGTTCATTGCTGGGTTTGAAAACTGGCTGAAGTCTGGAAATTGATTTGTATACCAAGCTTGCCTTTTGCCACAATCCAATGTAGCCTTCATTTCATTTGTTTGAGAATATTTCTGCTTCTATAAATCAAACAAAAATTCAATAGGCTCTTTATAAATTTCATTCCTGGAAACATTATAACTGATTAGCTTTTACCAAAAGTTTATGTGAATCATGCCACCCTAAAGTTCCCTTTGCCTGTGCTGATCATTAAATATTAAGTTATTATGGACAACTTTGTCTGTGATGCTCATTATGATAACTGTGATCACCTTTGTTTTTGGTCATTGAGTGCTGCTACCTGGCACTATGTCAAACTGATTGCATATATTGTATCCAATTGAGAAGCAGCATATCCAACCTTAATATCTACAACAAGAAAAAGGGGAACAAAACTCTTTAAATATGCTGATGTGTCTCTCATCATTTTGAGTCCTGTAAGATCTGTGAAGGGCATGCTTTCTGGGCCTTCCCGTTGTAGAAGATTAGGTCTTACACAATGCCCACCCTAGCATTGCAATTTCCTTAAACCTTAAAATCTCTTCATCAGCACTCAGCTAATATGTATAAAGCATTTCCAGTTCCTTTTCAGGAGGCCATCTTTTGACAATTATTCAGCCAACTACTCAAACAAACTTCGGTACCCTTTTCAACTGAAGGAGTTTGCATATTAAACATTGAATCTCCATTGAGAGGATCCATATCAATAAACTCATCCTGATGTAGTTTTATGTTACTTCCACCATTAAAACACATCCTTAAAATTTGTTCCCAAATATACTCTCTAGACTTCTACTTGAGTGAGTTAGCAAACTTCTTAAGCTCTTTAGTAGTGTACTGAAGATGCTATCTCTTATATCCAGCTGTCTCTAGAAATGTTTTTGTTCCCAGAGCCCTAATTCACCGTTTAAGTGGTAATGGTTCAAAAAGAAAGGATGAATATTAGAAGAGATGATTTACAGTATCAGTTGCAAGACTGGAATTGTTTTGTGCTGAGAAATATAAACAATAAAACAATACACAGAAAACAAAAATAAACCACTGCACTGTGATTTGAATGTAATTTCCCTTTTAAACTTACAGTGGGGCTAGGAATGTATCTTAGTGCTACAGTACTGGTATGGCATGTACACAGGCTTGGGTTATATTCTAAACAATACAAATGAGAAAAAAACATGTTCATATAGTGGAATGGCATACTTGCTTCTCGAGATGGCAACAGTAGAATTGAAGCAGCAGTGTAGTGAAAGTGAGGCACAAAGAGAACTACTTATTTCTAGATGATGCAGTGGCTTCCTCTATGTACTCTATGGAGTTTAGAAACACTCATTCAAGCCCTTTCCCTTGCAATAGATTTTAGGTTTTGAAAAGGGAACTGTATCTTATTTGACAGTCCTAGTGCCTGACATTGGTCATCACAAAGCCTATGCCAGCATGCCTGGAGCTCCCTACATGCCTAGCACTGTTCCACCACTGTCTCCTTCTCTAGCTGTTGTTTTCTGTTTTTACAAATGTGGTAAAAGAAATTATAAATTCTTGAAACTTTCTGTGCTTTAGTGAGTGACTTTCGTTTTCCCGAGTTTTGTTTATCTTCTTGGCTTCTTCAGTCTTTGGAGCTTGTCTTCTCTTTGCAATATATTAAGTCAGGGCAAAGTAACTGCACACTATAAGATTTTATCCTGAACTATATTGGCTATAATATGGTTGATTTGTGGCTTCCAAGCCTACAGAACTATAAGAAGCAAAACTGTATTATTTGTAAATTACTCAGTATCTAGTTTTCTGTAACTATAGTGACTAATTATGTCACTCATAAAATCCAAACTCCTGCCATTTAAACTAAAGTTATGTATCTCATTTATATAGGTGCTATTCAATTTTTAAAAATATACCATATATAAACAAGTACAAATAGCATATTGACCTAGTTGTTCGGTTTTAGTTTTGTCAATGTGACAAAAACTAGAGTTATTTGAGAAGAGGCAACTACAACTGAGAAAATATCTCTGTAATATTGGGTGATAAGGCCACAACCAAGCACTCCTCTCAGTCAGATCCTGACCATTGCTCTTCAAGTCTAGCCTGATAAATGTAGTTCTTCATCCTGCCCGAAGGAAATTTCTCCTTGCCACAAATGGAGAGCAATACAAAAAAACCCATAAGCAATCAAAATGAAAAATTGTAGAACACTCCAATACATATGGCTCAGGAAGCAATGAAGAAGAGGGAGCAGAAAGATTGGAAGAGCCAGAGGTTCAGGGAGTCTATTATGAGATGTGTCTCTTAGTAATGTCAGAATCTAGGACCATTATTCATTTGTATATGAATTTAGCTTTATAATCTTAATTCTGGACTTTCTGATTGAACCTGATTTTAGACCCTCCCTGATATCTAGATGGTGCTAGTCATTTTACTTTCTTCTATAGCTAATTTCAGTAACCTCTCTTATTTATATTGTCTTCCAGATAATACTCCTTGTACTATTTATCAAGCACCTTTTTTTTTGTGATAAATCCACTGTGCTTTATAACTACTACTTGACACTAGGAATTAAAAAAAAAAGACACAAAGCCTAAAATCTGCTACAAAGATCAGGGCTTGAGTGAATGTTTTTACGTTGGAGAGGGAGACTATAGCTTTACGAAGGCACAAGTACTTCTCTCTGCCTTAATGTCTTGTGGTTTAGAGTATAACTCTATGCAGTGCAAAAGTTCATTCTAGCCTAAAGTGTGTGCTTTTCTTGCACTGAAAGCCTTGTAGAGTTCTGGCCTTTAATTTCATTTTAAATTATCTTCTGTTCTGCCTAAGGTTTGATAGCTCATGCTTTTGCTATTCAAATACATAGGATATCATGAATTCTAAAATTTCTTCCAAAATATACTCACTGCTGGTCAGAATCCAATGTCTTCATATTCTGAAAGTATATTGTCAGTTCACTTCTGTAGGGACTAGAATCAGCTCAGGACAGCCCAAGACTAAGTTCCCAGCACAAAGGACATATACTTGCCCCAAAGGGACAAAGGGCAAGGAATAAGAGACACAAGTAGGAGACAGAGGAGGAAGGAGAAGAAAACAAAGGAGAGAGAGAAGGGGGACATTTGTCCCAAAGGTGAGGGGGGAAAAGGAATGCCTCTGGAGGCAGAGACTTGAAGGTCTTGTCATGCAGCTCTTTCACTTGCTTGGTTATATTCACACCAACATATTTTATATTATTTGTGACTATTGTGAAGCATGTCATATCTCTAATTTCTTTCTCAGCCTGTTTATCCTTCAAATAGAAGAAGGCTACTGATTGTTCAGTTTCCACATGTATGTGGGCTTTCCATTGCTTTTGTGATTATTGAAGACCAGCCTTAGTTCATGGTGATCTGATAGAATACATGGGATTATTTCAATATTTTTGTATCTGTTGAGGTTGATTAAAGATTAGTATAATAGAAATATCCAGCTGACATATGTAAATAGGGGAAATTCCAAAGGATACAACTCTAGGCTATAAAGGTAACTTTCATTCACCAGATGTAATTGTCCTCTCAGATACTTACTGCTAAATAAAATCAACCTTTCTTGATCTTTCTGAACTCTGGCTGGCTGGTTCAACTCAACTTTTCTGTTCCAAACTTGTCTCCATGATCACTGATTAAATCTGGCTTCTGTTGGCTTCTGACTGAATTGTTCTGCTTGGCCTCAAACTAACTCTGGCAATCTGTTCTGCTCTTCTGTTTTCTTCTGATTCTCTGGCCCATTCTGTCTTCAAATGCAACCTGTCTCTGTAATACTGTTCTGATAAAACTGCATCTGTCTGTCTCTTTGTCCCTGTCTTTCTCTGTCTCTGTCTCTCCCTGTTTGTCTCTGTGTCTCTATCTCTGTGTCACTTCCCCTCCTCTCTCTTTTTTATTTGTTATTTTATTTATTTACATTTCAAATGTTATTCCCTATCCTAGTTTTCCCTCCAAAAACCCCCTATCCCATTCCCCTCATACCTGCTTCTATGAGGGTGCTCCCTCACTCATTCACCTACTCCCTCATCACTGCTTCAGCATTTCCTTATTCTGGGACATTAAGCATTCACAGGACCAAGGGCCTCCCCTCCCACTGATGCCAGATAAGGCCATCCTTTGTTACATATGCAGCTGGAGTTATGGGTCCCTCCATGTGTACTCTTTGGTTGGTGGTTTAGTCCCTGGGAGCTCTAGGTGATCTGGTTGGTTGATATTGTTCTTCCTATGGAGTTGCAAATCTATTCATCTCTTTTTCCTCTCCTCATGAAAATTGGTCATATCCTATTTCTGATCCATTCTGTCAAATATTTCTTTGGTTTGTCACTTTGTCTTCCTCTCAATTAGACATCACTGTTTGGGATTAAAGATGTGTAAAAACGGTGTGTCTGCTCTGCAGCCAGAGAGATTAAAGGTGCATGGCATGTCTGCATTCTTGCTAGATCAAATAGATATTTTGCTAGAAGATATTTCAATGTGATCCCTTGCCAAAACAAGTATGTTGCTGGGTTACAATTCCTCAGTGCTAGGTATGGGGGTGAGGTGGGGGTGGCAATGGCTGCTGAAAGAAAGAGAAGTGTTTTCCTCTATGGACAAAATCCTGAATAGTTTATCCATTCTCAGAAAGTCAGTTCTGTATCTGTATCTGTATCTATCTGTATCTGTATCTGTATCTGTATCTGTATCTGTATCTGTATCTCTATCTCTATCTCTATCTCTATCTCTATCTCTATCTCTATCTGTATCTCTATCTGTATCATCTGCATCTGTATCTGTATCTATCTGTATCATCTGTATCTGTATATCTATTGATCTATCTATCTATCTATCTATCTATCTACCTATCATCTATCTATCTATCTATCTATCTATCTATCTATCTATCATTTGTCTATCTCTCTATATATGTGTATATACAAATACACACACAAGGAAGACTAATAGGACTAAATAGGTTTTATATACATACATGTGTATATAAATGTATAATTCATGCAAACAAATACATAAGTATACATGCATGAAATGTGTATATACATAACACAAATGAATAACAAAAAATTAACGAAGAAAAAGTCATCAATTGAGATGTGGACATGGAAGGTGTCTGTGGGGTAGACAGAAGGTGTGATGAATATAGTTCTCAAAATGTACTTAAAGTCCTTCAGATAGCATCTGATCCCATGTTATTTAGAATGTTCATCTATTTGCAAATGCAAAGTAACAACTATCATTCTTAGATAAACCATTATTTGTCATGCTTATTTTACTACATTTTCTTCAAGTGTGAATAGATTATGGTCAATGTTATGTTTGATTATGTTTGTCACTTACTTTCCCATCAAGCATCATGGATTACTCTTTACATTTATACTATACGATATTATACTATACACTTTTATTATGCTTAAATTGTGGCCCTGTGTTCTATGGTTCTCCTTGGATTCTTTCTTGGATACTTAAGTCACATCAAACATTTAATCCTATTTCTAAATCCAGACAGTTTTATTTTTATTTAATCTTTTTTTACACTCCATATTTTATTCCTCTCCCAGTCCTTCTGACTGTTCCACATCCCATACCTCCTCCCCCCCTCACCCTAACTTACCTACCCCAATAGACATCTCAACTCCCTGGGGCCTCTAGTCTCTTGAGGGTTAGGTACATGTCCTTTGACTGAAACCATACCCAGTAGTCCTCTATTGTATGTGTTGGGGGCCTCATATCAGCTTGTGTATGCTGCCTGGTTGGTGATCCATTGCCTGGGCGGTCTTGAGGATCCAGGTTAATCAAGACTGCTGATCCTCCTACAGCCCTCCTCCTTAGCTTCTTCTAGTTTTTCCCTAATATAGCTACAGGAGTCAGAAGTACAGGACACATTGGTTGGATGTAAATATCTGCATCTGACTCTTTCAACTGCTTGTTGGGTCTTTCTGAGGGCAGTCATGATAGGTCCCTTTCTGTGAGCACTCCAAAGCCTCAGTAATAGTGTCAGGCCTTGAAGTCCCCCCATGAGCTGGATCCCATTTTGGGCCTATCACTGGACCTCCTTTTCCTTTGTCTTTTCCCAATTTTTGTCCCCGCAGTTCTTTCAGATAGGAACAATTATGGGTCAGACCTTTTGGCTGTAGGATGGCAACCCCTCTCTCACTTGATGTCTTTCTGCTGGAGGTGGGCTCTCAAGTTCCCTCTCCCAACTGTAGGGCACTTCATCTAGGGTCCCGTACTTTGAGTCATGAGAGATTCTCACCTCCCAGATTTCTGGTAGATTCAGGAGGGTCCTCCCACCTCCTGCTTCAAGAGGTTGCCTGTTTACATTCTTTCTGCTGGCCCTTAGGGCTTCAGTCCTTTTCTCCCACTCAATACCTAATCATGTTCCCCTCTTCTCCCTGTCCCCTTTTCCATCCATGTCTATCCTTCCCTGTTCCTGTGACTCCTTTCTTCTCACTGCCAAGTGGCTTTGAGGCATCCTCACTTATATGGAACCTCATGAAACTGGAAAGCATCTGTAAGGCAAAGGACATAGTCAATAGGATAAATTGGGAACCTACAGACTGGGAAAATAACTTTACTAACTCCACATCCGATAGAGGGCCAATATCCAAAATATATAAAGAACACAAGAAACTAACCACTAAAAAATCAAACATCCCAATCAAAAAAAAGTGGGTGGGGCGTATAGAACTAAACAGAGATTTCACAACAGAGGAATCTCAAATGGATGAGAAGCACCTAAGGAAATGTTCAAAGTCCTTAGTGATTAGGGAACTGCAAATCAAAATATCCCACCTTACACAAATCAGAATGGCTAAGATCAACACCTCAGGAGACAACACATGTTGACAAGGATGTGGAGAAAGAGGAACACTCCTCCATTGCTGGTGGGATTGCAGACTGGTACAACCACTCTGAAAATCAATCAGGAGGTTCCTCAGAAAATTGGAAATAGATCTACTGGAAGATCCAGCTATACCACTCTAGGGAATATACACAAAATATGCCCCACCAGACCACAGGGGCACATGTTCCACTATATTCATATCAGACTTGTTTGTGATAGTCAGAAGCTCAAACAACCCAGATGTCCCCCAGTAGAAGGATGGATACAGAAAATGTGGTTTATTTACACAATGGAATACTTCAAAGCTATTAAGAGCCAGGACATCTTGAGTTCTGCAGGCAAATGGATGGAACTAGAAAACATCATCCTGAGTGAGGTAACTTAGAGCCAAAAGGACATGCATAGTATGTACACACTAATAAGTGAATATTAGCCAAAAAAAGTACAGAATACCCAAGACACACACCACAAAACTAAAAAAGGTTAACAATTCAGATTTAAAAAACAAACAAAAAACAAAAAAAGATCATTCCACATTATAAAAAATTATGACAGAAAGTTCTCCACATATTGATATTTTTTGTTTATGTTTTTGTTATGTTTTCTTCTGCATTTAGACTTAATTATCATCAAATATAACAAGTTAAGATTACCATGGATAGCAGGAAATATTTAATGAATAAACAAATTCCCATTTTCGCATTCTTAGGTGAAAATACAAGGTACCAGTCTTTGAGACACAATTGTATATCACTATAAAGGCAGAGATTTACTAGAATTTCACAGATTTTTATATATTTTTGTCTCAGTGCTTTACATTTTCTTTTTTTGAAAAGAGTTTTGTTTGTTTGTTTGTTTTTACTTAATATACCTAAATTACTGTCTCTCCTCTCTCTACACGTGCTAGCTCCCTTCCCCTCAAGAAACTCTGGGTCCACTTCCTTTCTGTCTCTCATTAGAAAATAACAGGCGTTTAAGGGATAATAAAAATGTAAAACATAATATAAGATAAAGAAAAGTAAAACATACATCTGAATTAGTCAAAACAAATTGAAAGGAAATATCCTAGAAGAAAACACAAGAATCAAAAGCTCACTTGTTCACACACTCAGGAATCTTAAAAATACTGAACTGGAAGTCATTATACATATAAAGAGGTCCAGGTATATAGCCTTGCAGGCCAAGTGCATCCTGCCTCAGTCTTTATGAGTCCATATGAACTTTGACCATGTTGAATTAGAGTCTGGTTTTCTTGGTGTCTTCCACTCACTCTTGCTCTTACATTCTTTCTGCCTCCTCTACTTCAGGGTTCCCAGACACCTGAGTAGAGGGAATTGATGGAGACATCTGGTTAGGATGGAGTGTTCCAAGGTCTTTCACTCTCTGTATAATTTCTCTCTGTGAATCTCTATATTAGTACCCATCTGCTACAGGAGGAAGCTTCTGATGGTGGCTGAGCAAGTCACTGATCAAACAATTTGGCAGTATCCAGGCAAGTGTGGTGCTGGAGGCACTGAGCACTCTACCTATTGTTCCAAAGGCAAATAGGAGAAGATCGACTTCCAGGAAGCTAGTAGGAAGGTCTTAAAGCCCATCTCTACAATGACATGCTTCCTCCAATAAGGCCACGCCTATTTCAACAAGGCCATACATACTAATAATTCCACTCCCTGGGCCAAGCCTATTCAAACCACCACAAGACCCTCTGGCCAACAACTAATTCCTAGTACAGATCATGTCTTTTACTGTTCAGAAGATTTTCATTTCCTTCAGGTCATGTTTATTAATCATTGAATCCACAGGAGCAGCTGGCATTTAGACTAGCAAGAATTTGTTATGTGTTAGGTTCAGAAGAGACAGACACTGAGTATAAAGTTGGGAGCAATAGAGGAAGATATGAGAGGACACTTCAGACCTTGATATGCATCTGTACACTTGTGTACTAACAAGTACACAAGCATGCCTACCCACTACCATCATGTAGACATACAAGCATACCACACATCTCCTCAGGTTTTCTTTAAGGTACAAAGCAGGGGAAATGTCTGAATAAACTGTAGTGTTAAAAGACGTTCCTCTACTTTCTACAGGACAACATTCTGATAGACACATTGTAAACTAATGAAATTAGATGTCCAAGACTCATTTAAAATTTCTAAGTACAAAGCATCATATTTTGGTTCCTCTACACACAGTGGAATACTCATTGTTCCTTTTACAGCCTGAATACCTGTATTCTGAGTCATGTCATTGATCTCTACTCCAGGTCTCTCTTCAAAGTAAGCATATATTGAACATATGTAGTGGTATACCATCACTTAAGGTCAGGAAATTATAAGTTAAAATTTGCTAAGTGTAACTGTTCCTACACATTTTTATTTCTAAGAATCTTCTGGGGAGAAATGGAAACTCATGATGTGTGAGAAAGAGCCTACTTTGGTAGTCTTCCAAGCCAAGCACTCACTAAACAAGTGCTATGGGAATTCTTGAACTTTTCCATGAGTTGGCTGCAGGCTGCTTTTGAGTTTAAACTTTGGCGTCCAAGATCATGGTACACAGATGCTTTCACATTCAAGCACCCCAGATGCCTATGATCATCTTTTACACAGACTTCTGAATTCCAGCTCAGGTGCCTATGATCATACGACACATGTGCTTTTGTGTTCATGCACAGGTGCCTATGATCATGCTACTACACACATTCTTTTAAGCCCATGCTCAGGTGTCTATGATCATCTTTTACATGTACTTTCATGTTCCAACTCAGAAACCTGTGATGACACATGTGCTTTTCTGTTTGTGTCCAGCTGTCTAGGTCATGTTTTCACATGTGTTTGAAATTTATCTCAGCTACCTATAGAGTATAAATTGAACAATTACAAATAATTGCTAGTATTTTTTTTTCTTTTTAAGCAATTGGACTACTAGGTAAACTTCAGCAAGCATCAATATATAAGTATTTGTGAGTTTGTTAGATATATAATTTCAGGGTCAACTCTAGAACCATTATATCAAATTTAGCATTAGAATCCAGCAAACTAATTAGTCAAGCCCTCCAGACTCTTCTGGTGCTGCTAATTATTGAAAATACTGCTTCAGACCATATGCTCATGGAGTGTTACTGTTTAATGATTTGGGATACTGTGTGTCCAGAAGAGTCAATGTCTTGAAAGGTTAAAGGCCTTATACAAGAACTGTGAAAAGGAGCATATTGTTTGCTGGAGATGAACTGGAGGAAGTATTTCTTGATGAATCTGTTTTCATTTTAAAAATATGATTATATTCATGTTTAAGGCAATCAAAATGTCACTGGGGACTCGATTTCTCCTTCATTATAATCTGATCTTCTGGATTAGTTTCTCCTGTATCTATCTATCTATCTATCTATCTATCTATCTATCTATCTATCTCCTCAAGTGTGGTGAAACAAGGTACTTCTGTGCCAGGCAGTCATGGTGCATGCCTTTAATCCCAGCACTTGGGAGGTAGAGGCAGGCAGATTTCTGAGTTCGAGGCCAGCTTGGTCTACAGAGTGAGTTCCAGGACAGCCAGGGCTATACAGGGAAACCCTGTCTCAAACACACACACACACACACACACACACACACACACACACACACACACAAGGCACTTCTAATTTTTTATTACTAAAGCAGGCAAAACAAGAGGTGATGTTTGAGTTAGCTAAAGCAAATATAAGTACAGTAATGAAATACAACTGGTGTATGTCTTCATTATTGATGATGTGAAAAGAAGCAAGAATATTCTTTCCAGGCCTTTGCCTGTCTTACAGAGATAATGTTTATATGTCACAGCACTTCCTTCATCGTCTTGATTTTAAGTGCACTGACTTCTCATAGTTTAGGCAATTCTTTTTAGAAGGATACCTTATAGAAAGAACATTCTGCACTCCACTCCATCCATACTTAACAGTAAGTTCACAGAAGTTTTACACAGGCACCTATAAGTCTCCTTTTTAATGTGAAGAATGTCAGAGAGCAAAGCATATGAATGCATTTGTATGCATTTGGCAATTATTGCTAGCCACACAATTATTACTAACAGAGAAGAAGTCACAAAAGGCATTATACATGTAGGTCACCATAGCCAATACATATATGTTGCAGAAAATTTATTGAATCCCTTGTATGCATACAAAATTTAATTGATCTTTATGCTATAAGAGAAATCTGAGATATTCAAGCAGTGCTTGTCAGAAAGTCATCTTTTTAGCAGTAAGTAATCACTTGCTGCTTGGCTTTGGATGATTATCCCTTTCTTTTTTAATGGTAGCTAGTAATTTTTTGTCTCAATAGCATTTTTTAACAAAATAGAATATGATAAGATAAAAAAACCACATTTGTGTTGGACAAGATAAACCAACATAAGGAAAAAAGCCACATGAGAAAGCACACATGAATCAAAGACTGACTCATTCACACATGCAGGAATCCTGCAAAAGTAATAACCTGAAGGCTATAAAAATATACAAAGAGGAGCTGGTACAGACATGTGTAGGACCTCTGATTCTTGCTTCAATGTCTGTGAGTTTATTTGAGCTTCTCTCAGTTGATTTAGAGCGTCTTGTTCTCCTGGTATCCTTTATTCATTCTAGCTCACACATTCCTTCTCCTTGATAAGAAGAACACAGATGAAGGTTCTATGTAGGCATCAGCTCTACCTTTTTGTTTTCAATGAGTTTTGTAGATATTGTTTTAGCAATGAGACCTTGGCCAATAGGATAGACAGTTTGTGGATAGTAATCTACTGTCTTGGGAAGAGCATGGGTTTGGAGGGATTTTAATGATACCCCTTTAGCCAACAACTCAATTGGATCTAACCCAGCCTAGAGACAGCCTATTGAAGCTTTTACTCCCTCACTATTTGGAGATTTCATTAGGATCACATTCATACATGTTAAGAAGTTTTACTGCAGTAGGATTCTCTACTGCCCCCCAAATGCCTTTTTAGCTATCTCTACCTGTATTCCCTCACTCATCCCCACCTGGCCTCCCTTACCCCACATGATCCTCCCATTCCTGATCCACCCTTGGCCCCATATCTATTGTATTCCTCCCTCTAATGGAGATCTACAGATCTCCCCCACATCTCATTCCTTTCCTCAGTGACTAACCTCTTTGGATCAACAGATTGTAATAATAGCTAATATTCACATATAAGTGAATACATAGCATAAGGTCTGGTTGCTCCACTAAACATATTTTTTTTATAGTTCTAATCATTTGTCTGCAAATTGTATGCTGTTCTTTTTTTAAGAGTTGAGTAATGCTCCACTGTATAAATTTACCACATATTCTTTATCCACTCTTTTGTTGAGGACATTCGATTGTCTGCAGTTTCTAGCTATTATGAATAGAGCAGCAATGAACATGTTTGAGTAACTGTCCTTGTGGTAGAATGAAATATCCTTTGGGTATATGCCCAATAGTAGTATAGCTAAATGTTGAGGTAGATTGATTCCCATTTCCTCAAGGAACCACCATAGTGGCTGTTCTTGTGTCTACTCCCACCAGCTATGTAGGAGTATTCCCCTAGATCTCCTTGTGGGATTAGTCTTTCAGTTAAAGTGAACTAAATAGTTATTAGAAAAATAAGCAGAATTATATAAAAGTATTGATTTTATTCTTTCATATATATATATGTATATATATACATATATATATATATATCTTGAATATAAATATATACAAATGAATGTTAACTCACTTCTTGTTATGTACTTTTATGTGTACCCTTGAAACTTTTACTAATCTTATTCTCTCAATAACAATACAAAACAATGATAATGCACAGAGATTTTTACCAAGGACATTTTTCACTTTGTTGGGGGTGAAATAGTACTATCTCATTGAAGAATCTGATTAAACAAGCTATATCATTGAGAAGCATTGGTGGCACCAGCTGTATGTTAAAGGATGCGTTGAACTTTAAACGATAACCATTGGTGAATACATTTTAATTTACTTGTAGATATTGGGACACATTACTAAATTAGATTAGCTTTTATATTTAAACTACATAATTTCTTGACTTGAATGCAGACATTTACTTTTTTGACTTATGTGTTCCCTTTCTATCTCCTTTCAGGCTGTACTTTGGAGGTATAAATTTTCTCAGCTTAAAGGCTCATCAGATGACGGCAAAAGCAAAATCAAATTTTTGTTTCAGAATCCAGATACGAAACAGATTGAAGCAAAGGTAAACGCAAGAGACCCCCTATATAATGCATCTCTAATTATATCAGTATCACTAAGATACAATGCGGAGAAAATTTCAGACCAATGAACGCAAATGTTCTTTGCTTACTTTGAAATATCCCCGTGATACTCAAGAACTTTTACTTTAAGGCCGCATCAACAGACTTTCATTGAAAGGCATTGCTCCAGAAAATTATGTTCAACTGATTCTGGTCTCAGTATTAATTTTGTGTGAACTACAATTGTGTGTGACTAAAACAACATGCTAAGAGCTGTAGGGGCTATATTTCAGTCTCTACATTTTAGAAATACTTATAAAAACTAGTTGCTTCATAGTAATCCATCTATTCTTAAATCTGAATACAAATTCTCAAAGAAAATATTTTCAATGAAATCTTGAGTAATTGCTATGTAATTGTGACTTAAAGAAAATGAATTAGTAAATGACTTTTCACATTGCTTCATATAATATTTCAACATTCAGGAATATGCTAGCTATGTTGTTGTTAACTCAATAGAAGTGTAAATCAGTTTGTATTTATAAGTATTTATATTGGAAAAATTAAAAAACCAACTTATTTCCATTACCCTATCAAGAATTCACAGTAGCACCGTTTGAGTTTAACTAAATCATAAAAATATTATTCCTCTGTGGAAGAAAGAATAAATAAATAACACAATGAAAATTTAATCCTGTGACACAGAACCCCAATGCACATTTTTGTCTATGAAATAAAATCACCACAATTTATTTTCATAATCATTTATATAAATTCAGGGTTATTATTAGGCTGACTTTCAAAGCTTTCTTGAACTTGGCTCTATGTGACATTCTATGCAGTTTCTTACATTCTGACCTGAAGCATTCCTTTTAACCTGCTTTGCTTTTAACCTATGACCCTACTTTGTCTTATATATCTACCTATGTCCTCTTTTCTATCTTTTTCCTCTTATGTTTGCATCCCTTGGAGAGCTCTCTGCTTCATTTATATTTGTCTCAGTTGAAGGAACTGTGATATTCTCTGCCATGTATTTATTTTTTCTCTTTCACATCTCCAAAGCATGGATGTAACCACATTCATGCCTTGCAATTGATTCTTATCAGGTTAGAAAAATGTCTCATTCGCTGCCTTTTCTTGTGGCTTTTAGTTTTCTGACCCTCATTCTGATGTGCCCTCCTCCCTGCATAGTCCTCGCCTTTGCTTCTTGCTCTGTCTTTTCTCTCTAGCTACCAGTGCCACACCATTGTGCTAACAGTTATGCTACTCTTTACAATGATTTTTAGTGTTTCTATAAAATGAATATTAATATAAAATTTATTTAGGAGAACTTTGGATGTATTTCTTAAATTTTTAAAGCACAGCATGTATTCTAATGTGAGTAATCTTTCAAGAGCTGTATAGTATTTGATTTTTAGTTGTTACTTTCCTACCACCTTTTAATGATCTAACAAAACACTTACCAAATGAGTCAAATGTGGAAAGGGTTTTTTTTTAATCAAAAAAAATTATTGGATATTTTATTTACATTTCAGATGTTATTACCTTACCCAATTTCCTCCTGGCCAGGAAACCCCTATCTTCATCCCCCCTCCTCCTGCTTCCATGAGGATATACCCCCACCCATTTCCATTGTTTTTGTTATTATTGAAGACCAGCCTTAGTCCATGGTGATCTGATAGGAAGCAAGGGATTATTTCAATCTTTTTGTATCTGTTGAGACCTGCTTTGTGACCAATTATATGGTCAATTTTGGAGAAGATACCATGAGGTGCTGAGAAAAAAGGTATATATCTTTGTTTTAGGATGAAATGTTCTATAGATATCTTTTAATTCCATTTGGTTCATAACTTCGATTATTAGGTTTGGGTATGTTTTGCCTTCATTTTCATTAAATTCTAAAACGTCTTTAATTTCTTCATTTCTTTTCCCTGATCAAGTTGAGTTGATAGTCTTTCAGCTTCCATTTGTGTGTAGATTTTCTGTTGTTTTTGTTGCTATTGAATACTAGACTTTCTCTGTGGTGATCTGATAGAATGCATGGGATTATTTCAATCTTCTTGTATACATTGAAACTTATTTTGCATCTGATTATATGACCAATTTTGGAGAAAGTATTTTGAGTTGCTGAGAAGAAAGTATACTTTTTTGTTTTCATGTGAAATGTTCTGTAGATATTTGTTAAGTCCATTTTGTTCATAACTTCTCTTAGTTTTACTGTGTCTCTGTTTAGCTTCTGTTTCCATGAGCTGTCCATTGATGAGAGTGGGGTATTAAATCTCCTACTGTTATTGTGTGACGTTCAATATGTGCTTTGAGGTTCATTAATGTTTCTTTTACAAATGTGGTTGCCTTTGCATTTGGGGCATAAATGTTCAGAACTGAGAGTTCCTCTTGGTAGATTTTCCTTTGATGATTATTTACTATTCTTCCCCATC
Source organism: Grammomys surdaster (assembly GCF_004785775.1). Classification (NCBI taxonomy): domain Eukaryota; kingdom Metazoa; phylum Chordata; class Mammalia; order Rodentia; family Muridae; genus Grammomys; species Grammomys surdaster. The sequence continues at coordinate 17,189,740 of NW_021604566.1, forward strand.
TTTTTTGATAAATTTTGGTTGAAAGCATATTTTATTGGATACTCAAATTGCTACTCCAACTTGTTTCTTGGGACCAATTGCTAGGAAAAAATTATTTTTTTCAACTTTGACTCTGAGGAAGTGTCTGTCATTGTCACTGAGGTGAGTTTTCTGTATGCAGCAAAATGCAGGGTCCTATTTACTTATCCAGTCTGTTAGGCTCTGTCCTTTTATTAGGAAATTAGTTCATTGATATTAAGAGGTATTAAAAACCAGTGATTGTTGCTTCCTGTTATTTTTGTTGTTAGAGGAAATATACTTTTTTTTGGAATTACACTTGTGTGGTTCTCTTCGTTTGGGTTTGTTGTGAAATTAGTTTCTTGCTTTTTTTAGTAGTAGTTTCCCTCTTTGTGTTGGAGTTTTCCATCTCCTACCCTTCGTAGAGCTGAATTCATGAAAAGATATTGTATAAATTTGATTTTGTCATGGATTATCTTGGTTTCTCCATCTATGGTAATTGAGAGTTTTGCTGGATATAGTAGCCTGAGCCTGCATTGTGTTCTCTTAGGATCTGTGTGACATCTGCCCAGGATCTTCTTCTGGCTTTTAGAGTTTCTGGTGAAAAGCCTGATGTAATTCTGATAGATCTGCCTTTCTATGTTACTTGACCTTCTTCCTTACTGCTTTTAATATTCTTTCTTTGTTTTGTGCATTTGGTGTTTTGATTATTATGTCACAGGAGGAATTTCTTTTCTGGTCTAGTCTATTTGGAGTTCTTTAGGCTTCTTATATTTTCATAGACATCTCTTTCTATATGTTAGGGAAGTATTCTGTAATTTTGTTGAAGATATTTACTGGCACTTTGAGTTTAGAATCTTCGCTTTCTTCTATACCTATTATCTTTAGGTTTGGTCTTCTCATTGTGTCCTGGATTTCCTGGATGTTTTGGGTTAAGAGCTTTTTGCATTTTGCATTTTCTTTGACTTTTGTGCCAATGTTTTCTTTATTATCTACTACCCCTGAGATTCTCTCTACTATCTTTTGTATTCTGTTGGTAATGCTTGCATTTGTGACTCATGATCTCTTTCCTAGGTTTTCTATCTCTAGAGTTTTCTTCCTTTGTGATTTCTTTATTGTTTCTATTTCCTTTTTTAGATCCTTGATGCTTTTGTTCAATTCCTTCACCTGTTTCGGTTTTTCTGTATTCTTTAAGGGATTTTTGTGTTTCCTTTTTAAGGGCTTCTACCTCTGTGCCTTTTCTCCTATATTTCTTTAGGAGAGTTATTTATTTCCTTCTTAAAGTCCTCTATCTTCATCATAAGTTGTGATTTTAAATCAGAGTATTGTTTTTCTGGTGTGTTGGGGAATCCAAGGCTTGCTGTGGTGGAAGAACTGGGTTATGATGATGCCAGGTAGCCTTGATTTCTGTTGCTTATATTGTTATTCTTGCCTCCCATGATCTGGTTATCTCTGGTGATAGCTGGTCTTGCTGTCTCTGACTGGAGCTTGTCCCTCCTGTGAGCCTGTGAGTCTGTGATATTAGGTGTGTCAACACTCTTGGGATACCAGCTCTCTCCTGGTGGGATTTGAGTCTGGAAGGCTCTGGCACAGGTTAATTTCTGGGTGCAGATATAAACTAAAAGGCTCCTGTCCCAGGCTGCTCTGCTGTTATGTGTCCTGTTGGCTCTGCTTGGGTTCTACTTTGGTCAGGTATTGGAATAGTACTGGTGGTCTGACCTGTGATCTTAGGTGTGTCAGAACTCCTGGGAGACTAGCTCTCTCTGGGCAGGATTTAGATGTAGAAATGCTATTTTTATTTAAGCCTTTGATGTTAATGAACTTTATCTACTTGGCAAAGCCAAAGCCTCACATTAATTACAGCTTTTCTTTCACTGGTTTCACAATGGGTTGTATGTGTTTCAGAATTATTTTTAAACAAGTACCATTTTGTAAAACTTGCACATAAGGAATTACATTTACAATTATGTTTGAGAACAAAATGATACTGATAAGTAATATTTTGGAGGTAGCAAGTAAGAAAAGCACAAGAAAGTGAACCAAATTTGTTGTATTTTCATAGCTGCATATATAATAAATTACAGTCAGTTGAAGAATAAAATTGAGTAGCAATTACACTTTAAAACTTTACACATCCCTCGCTTGGTCCTTCTGGCTGGGTCAGACACCTGGCTGGTTTGCTCTATGATGACACCTTATCATGAACCTTCCTAGTGCAGCTGGTAAGAACCACCCCCCCCCCTCCAACCCTTAGCCGGAGAACTGCAACTAGGAGCCTGTGGCACTCTGGACCAATCACCAACCCAAACCCCGCCCCTCTAGAAAACCACTCCCTTTCCACTCCTCACTTGGTCCTTTTGGCCGGGCAGACACCTAGCTCATCTGCACTCTTGAAGACACCATGTCCTGAAACATTTTAGAGCAGCAGAGGAACCACTGCACTCAGACCAGCAGGATTTCAGGATCCCAGAGGCAGCCTGAGTCCCAAGAACTCTTCTACCCAGGAGCTCAGGATCACAGGATGACAGAGACATCTGGACTCTGAGGAGTTCTGTCATAAGCAAGATAACTGGAAAGACAGTCTTCAGTCAGAGATAGTGAGTGCAGGTAGAACTAGAGTTAACCAGGTGGCAAAGGGCAAGCACAAGAACACAAGCAACAGAAACTAAAGTTACCTGGCATCATCAGAACCCAGTTCTCCCACTATAGCAAGTCCTGGACACCCAATCACACTAGAAAAGCAGGATTCAGATTTAAAATCACTTCTCATGAGGATGATAGAGGACTTTAAGAAGGACATAAACAACTCCCTTAAAGAAATACAGGAGAACACAGGTAAACAGGTAGAAGCCCTTAAAGAGGAAACACAAAAATCCCTTAAAGCATTGCAAGAAAACCCAATGAAACAGGTGAGGGAATTAAACAAAACCATCCAGGATCTAAAAATGGAAACAGAAACCATAAAGAAATCTCAAAAGTAGACTAACCTGGAGATAGAAAACCAGAGGGCACAGAGATAGTACTTAACAAAATCAGGACTGAAAAGGGAGACATAACAACAGAAACTGAAGAAATTCTAAAAATTATCAAAACCTACTACAGAAGCCTATACTCAACAAAACTGGAATATCTAGATGAAATAGATCATTCATCATGATCAAATAGGCTTCATCACAAGAATGGAGGGATTGTTCAATATAACAAAACCTATCTGTGTAATCCACTATATAAAACAAACTCTAAGGGGGGGGGCATGATCTTCTCATTAGATACTGAAAAAGCCTTTGACAAAATACAACACTCTTTGATGCTAAAGGTATTGGAGAGATCAGAAATTCAAGGTCCATACCTAAATATAATAAAAGCAGTATACAGCAAGCCAATAGCAAACATCAAACTAAATGGAGAGAAATGTGAAGCAATCCCACTAAAATCAGGCACAAGACAAGGCTGTCCATTCTTCCCTTATCTCTTCAACATATTGAAGTTCTAGCTAGAGCAGTTAGGCAACAAAAGAAAATCAAAAAGATACAAATTGGAAAGGAGGAAGTCAAGATAGCACTATTTGCAGATGATATGGTAGTGTACATAAGTGAACCCAAAAAATCTATGAGAGAACTCCTTCGGCTGATAAACAACTTCTGCAAAGTGGCTGGATATAAAATTAACTCAAACAAATCAGTAGCCTTCTTCTACTCAAAGAATAAATGGACTAAGAAAGAAATTAGGAAAATGACACCATTTACAATAGTCACAAATAATATGAAATAACTTGGTGTGAGATCAATACCTTGTGTTTCACCAAGCAAGTGAAAGATCAGTACGACAAGAACTTCAAGTCTCTGAACAAAAAAAATTAAAGAAGATCTCAGAAGATAGAAATATTTCCCATGCTTATGGATCAGCAAAATTAACATAGTAAAAATGACCATCTTATCAAAAGCAGTCTACAGATTCAATGCAATTGCCATCAAAATTCCAACTCAATTCTTCACAGAGATAGAAAGACCAATTCTCAAATTTATCAGAATAACAAAAACACAAAATAGCAAAAAGCATTCTCAAAAAAAAAAAAATTCTGGGGGAATCACCATCCCTGACCTAAGCTATCCTATAGAGAAATTATGATACAAACCACATGATAACGGTGCAGAGACCAGCAGGCAGATCAATGGAATAGAATTGAAGACCCAGAAATTAACCCACACATCTATGGTCACTTGATCTTTGATAAAGGAGCTAAAACTGTCCAGTGAAAACAAGACAGCATTTTCAACAAATGGTGTTTGTTCAACTGGAGGTTAGCATGTAGAAGAATGAAAATTGATCCATTTTTATCTCCTTGTACAAAACTTAAGTCCAAGTTTAAAGGATCTTCACATAAAACCAGATACACTGAATCTAATAGAAGAGAAAGTGAGAAAGAACCTTGCACACACTGACATGGAATACTCACAGGACAAAAGTTTCTGAACAGAATAACAATGGCTTATGCTCTAAGGTCAAGAATTGATGAATGGGACCTCATAAAATTCAAAAGCTTCTGTAAGATAAAGGACACTATCGATAGGACAAAATGGCAACCCACAGATTTGAAAAAAGATCTTTACCAACCATACGTCTGATAGAGGGCTCACATTCAAACCATACAAAGAACTCAAAAAGTTAAACTCCAGAGAACCAGATAACCTTATTAAAAAATGGGGTACACAGTTAAAGAATTCTCTACTGAGAAATCTTGAGTCTAAGAAGTACTTAAAGAAACTTTCAGCATCCTTAGTCATCAGAGAAATGCAATTCTAAACGCCTCTGAGATTCCACCTTATACCAATCAGAATGGCTAAGATCAAAAACTCAGTTGACAGCAGGTGCTGGAGAGGATGTGGCAAAAGAGGGAACTCTCCTCCATTGTTGGTGGAATTGCAAGCTGATACAACCACTCTGGAAATCAGTCTGGTGGTCTTTCAGAATATTGGACATAGTTCTACCTGAGGACCCAGCTACACCACTCCTAGGCATAAATCCAAAAGACGCTCCAACATATAAGAAGGACACATGCTCCACTATGTTTATAGCAGCCTTATTTACAACAGCTAGAAGCTGAAAACAACCCAGACGTCTGTCAACAGAGGAATGGATACAGAAACTGTGGTACAATATACTCAGCTATTAAAAACAATGACTTCAGGAAATTCACAGGCAAATGGATTGAACTTGAAAATATCATCCTCTGTGAGGTAATCCAGTCACACAAAAACACACATGGTATGTACTCACTGATAAGTGGATATCAGCCAAAAAGAAGCTCAGAAAACTCACAGACCATATGAAACCCACGAAGAAAGAAGACAACACCCAAGTGTGGATGCTATAGTCCTACTCAGAAGGGGGAAGAAAGTAATCTTGGGAAGTAGAGGGAGAAAAGAATCAGGGAGGCAAAGAGAAGGGGGAGGGAAAAATGAGGACCAGTTCAGATACTGGGGAAGATGGGGCATAAGTATAGAGGATCAGGAATTTGGACGAAGTTGGGGGAGGAGGAACTGGGGATATCCACTAGAACATATCAAATGCCTGGGACTGAAGGGGTTCTCAGGACTCAGCAGGGAGGACATTAGCCGAAGTATTCAATAAAGGATCGGGGATAGAACCTGCAGAGTCCGTATCCAGTGGATTGGCTAGGCCCCTGGTTGAGGGATAGGGCTGCCTAACCACCTCAAAAGTATTAATCCAGAATTCCTCCTGTCAAAAGGAAGTACAGGGACAAAGAGTGGAGCAGAAACTGAAAGAAAGGCCCTCCAGAGACTGCTCCACCTAGGGATCCATCCCATCTGCAGATCCCAAACCCAGACACTATTCCTGATGTCAAGAAGCATTTGCTGACAGGAGCCTGGTATAGTTATCCAGAGAAACTCTGCCAGAGCCTGACCCATTGGACTGAGCATGGGAACACCAATGAAGAAGTTAGGGTAAAAACGGAAGGAGCTGAAAGCGTTTGCTACCGCATAGGAAGAACAACATTATTAACCATCTAGACACCTCAAAGCCTCTAGGGACTAAACCACCAACCAAAAGGTACACATGGGGGCAATCATGGCTCCAATTGAATATGTAGTAGAGGACTGCCTTATCAGACATCACTAGAAGGGGAACCCCTAGGTCCTATGGAGGCTCAATGACCCAGGGTAGGGGAATACTAATACACTGAGGTAGGAATGGGTGGGCATGTGGGGGAGCACCCTCATAGTGGCAGGGGTAGGAGGGAAGTGATAGAGGGTTTGTGGAGGAAAAACTGGGAAGGGAGATAACATTTGAAATGTCAATAAATAAAATAACCAATAAAAATGAAAAAAAAAATAGCGCTTCTGCAGAGAATACTAAAATTATCAAGTAAGATGAAGATCAAGTGAATCAGCAGAGTGGCAGCCTACTGTAATTCTACTACTGTTCAGAGTCTGGACTGGCAACACACAGCATCTGCCATATTCATCACAATCAGCTAACAGCAAGGCCAGTCAGTACTGTGGAGACAACTGCGTGGACATATTTTCATTTTCTCAGGTATAAAGGTCTATAATTACAAATGATGAGACCACCTGTTTAAGATAAAACAAGCAAAAATGTGGATTGGATTCACAGCCACTGTAACATTTTATATTTCCATTTGCAATGTTGAGAAGATGTTTCTCTGAGTCTCTGCAAACAACATAAGCGAATGTTATATTTTTATTCTAGTTTATTTTTCTCATTATAATCTTAACTTGAATTTCTCCAGTTGCTTTTAACATAAGCAATGTCTGTTGCTTCTATTTCACAATTCTATTGTTTTTGGTAAAAGGTTTTATTGGTTTTGCCCATTTCAATAAAACACTAATTCACTTGTTGTTACTCATTGTTCTTCCATCTCAGGAATATAGTCTCTTTATATGATTACTTGTGGGTTTTTGCTTGTTTGTTTGTTTGTTTCTTCCATTATACTTAAATGATCTGTGTACAAATCTTTTGTATCCACAATCAAATTTATTCCCAGTTACTTTTTAGAAGCTATTGTAAATGGAAGCATTTTTCTCATTTTTCCCCCACAGGATTCTGTTGATATATAGGAAACTCCTGAATTTTCTACTGATGTTCTACTGTCCATGATATTTGCTGTACAGGATATCAGTAGAGGTTTCTTAATATAGCAGCAGCATTTCCTCATCAACTTTCTATATTTGTGATAGCATTGACTTGAATTCCTTGCTCATTTTTAACAGCTTTGTTCATTTTATTTGTTTTTTCTAACTGAGCAACTCTTTATAAATGCTACCATTAGTCTAAATATTTAGAAATGTGTATTATAAACATTTTATCAAATTCTTCTGAGACAAGAGAATGTAGTCTATATTTGTATTTTCTGAAACACTATATAATTTCATTACTTAAAATGAAGTAACATTTGCTTTGTTGCTGAAGAAATGGATTCATTCAACTTGACAAGGGATGTACTAATGCATAGTCCTTTTTTCTCCTGATATTTAATGCCAGACAAGCACATTTCAAAACCATAAAATCATAGCAAGATATTGATGATAAACCCAGTTACATAAATTTTCAACAGAATACCAAACAATTCAATAGCATAAGAAAGAATCATCACTTGATTAAGTCAGATATGGGGATTTTTTACTATGTAGAACCCTAAGATAGTTAAAGTACATCAGATAATAAGAAATAAAGCCCCATGGCCGTATATCATTGGGAATTGAAAAAAACTGCAAAGTGAACATTCTTTCATAATAAGCTCTCTCAATCAATTTATTACTGAAGGAGTACACTTTAACACAATATAAGATAGAAGTGGCAGGCCACCAGCTAACACCCTGTTCAATAGGAACGGCTGAAAACACTAAGACCACAACTAAGAGAGCTGTGTTCATATTAGCGGCTGTTTCCAGCCAAAATAGTTCTTCAAAACAAAGACATAAGGACATTCAGATAGTGCAGGAAGGTTAATTTATAGTGATATGACCTTAAATGAAAGGAAATCCTAAAGACATTACCAAAGCCTTCTAGACCACATGCAATAAAGTAAGACATCAAATCAGTTGACAAAAATTAGTAGTTTGCTATATATTACTAGAACTCTGAAAAAAATTGAGAAAATACTTCCACTTCCAATAGCTTTAAAATGGTAATATTGGATGCAAAATATTTGTGAAAAGAAAATGAAAGTATAATGAAAGAAAGTAGGCACAAATAAGCATAACTATAGTCTATATACTGTGATGAATGAGTGAATATTGTTAAAATATTATAAACAAAAATACAAAGATTCTATATGCTGTCTGCAAAAATAATGACTATTATAATCACAAAATTGAAAAGGAAAACCAGACAGTCTCCTCAAGTCAAATAGAAAGTAAACAAAAATCCAAACAAACAGAATAAATCTGAAGGTCCTAAGGAGCCAAGAGAAACTTGAGCCCAGATCTCTGCATGGCTGCAATTACAAAGCCATAGGGACTCGGCAGCACACATCACCATAAAGATACAAATTGGTTGACCAGTTCAGTGGAGTTCTTGCACAGGAAAGAATTCATACATTTAGCATTAGTTGAATTTTGACAAAGATGTCAACACTGAGTTATAGAAAAAAGAAACTATCTATTTGAGATAAGAAGCCATAAAATTATAGAAGAAGCCTATAGGATATGTTTTAGGCAATTAATTTCACATTTCACCTCAAAGGATAAGCCAATACAAGCAAAAACAAACAAATGAAATGACATCATACTAAAATGTTTGGCACAGCAAAGGAAAGCTACCAAGCTGAATTTCCTTATTATAAATTGCGGGCAAAAGTACATACCTTAATGACCTGCCTTATATAAAATTTTGTGGTGCTACAAACAAGCCCTGCATATGTAATATAGATGCTAAGTTCTCAGATTCAGTAAATGTGTCAAACATCCTCACTGAAAAATTCATGATGTGTTGAATAATCTATGTGAAACATGTTTGGCACTTCCTGGCTGATAGATAAGTCCATCCTATTGCTTTCAATGGCTGACCCTTTCTAAAACTAAAGGATTCTGAAGCTTGAAGAAACATGATTACTTACTGGCAGGTCCAGGTTACATCTGTGTTTGGTGATTTATTTCCAACTCTAACCAAACAAACAAAAATAAATATATAAAACTAAAATTATATTTTAATTTAATTATATTTTGTATATTTATATAATATATATTATATACTGTTATGCTATTTATATATACTATAATGTAGTTTATAGGTATATATCTTATATTACTATATATTTTACAGGTATATTTATTTTATATTATTATACATTTTTACTTTAATATATAAATATATTTACCTTATTATATATAGATTAAATATTATTATATTGATATTATATTATGTTACATTATGTAAATATATTGTTTTTATAGTTATTAATACTTATTAATATTTAAATAAAATATAATATTAAATAAAAATACAAAAAATTAATATCGACTTTATTTTATATGAAATTTTCTATTTTTCTCATCTTTTCTTTTCCTGAGAGTATTTTGAGGAATCTTCATTTATGAAGTCTTAATGCTCATGATCAGAGAATTCAGAATTTTCAGCTCTTCTCTTTCAGCAGGGGCATAGCACTTCCCTTAGGCTATTTTATTTCTGATGAGATCCTTTGTCATTTAAGTTCAGATCTTCTCTAGGTAAGGTTCTGTTTGTTGTCTTCCCTGTTCACAGGTGTGATTCTGAAGAGTCTTGAAAAGGATTTCTTTTTCTTCCTTGTGTTTCACAGAGCAACTCAATTGTAAATCGTAAAAATTTAGCCTTCTGTCAATTTTGGCAATTTTTCAATATATTTATTTTTTTTTCATTTGTCCCTCATTGTTCTTCAGTATTTTATAACTTCTTTCTAGTTGGCAAATTGGCTATGTTTTGATTGCTTTCTTGTCCTGTTGAGCAATCCATTGTTCCATTGTGACTTTTGTTTTGTTTTCACTGTATCTTTTCTTTTAAAGTTTCCATGCAGATATTCTTAATGTTGTGCTTATTTGGAAAGGTCACCATTCCATTCTGGGAGTTTTGACTATTTCGTCTGTTTGAAGCATGCTGAGAAATGTTCCTTGGGACAATTTTATTAGGATTACAAAGAAATATTTAATGCATTGATTCAAGAACCAGTGTAGCTTTAGTGTTAGCAACAGATGATATAAATATGGATAATTCAGCTTAAGATTTTACCATTTCTTGATATTAGTAATTTTCTTCCATGTGTGGGGGACAATAGACATTTCTTCAACTGTTTAGCTACTCCAAATTTTAGTTAGATCTTCTGTTTTGCCTGGCTTCCATTCACATTGTTTGATCAAAGTAAGAGTGTTGCAGTAAATAGTATTTGGGGGTTTCTAACTTACCTTTGATCATTTGGTTCTCAAATAAAAGACACAAAACCTTTATATTATAATAACCTTTAAAGCAAATTGAGGAGGATAACAACCCTCTATGCTGTTTTGTCTATGTCTCTGTCGATAATCCTGAGATAGCTCTTGTCATGTTCCACCTGGGCCGCTCCTACTCCAACTGGTCAACACCCATGGCACCTTCTCTTTTTCTCCTCCTCTCTCCTAATGGTCTTCCCTCAAACCCCAAACCTGTGAGCAGAAGCCCTGCCTTCTCCTCTTTTTCCCAGCTACAGGCTGTAAGCATCTTTATTCAACCAATAGTTTTAAATGAAGGAACAGTCTGTTGGTCCCTCAGAAAATTGGACATGTCATTACCTGAGGACCCAGCTATACCACTCCTGGGCATATACCCAGAAGATGCTCTAACATATAACAAGGACAAGTTTCATGGCTGGGTTGGTGTCCATATTTCTCTTTTGATAGCCATTAGAGTACCTTCCTACACAAAAAGACTAGAATTTAGGGGTGAAGGTTCCATGTAGGCATCAGCTCTACTTCTTCATGTTCAGTGAGTTTGTGTGTATGTTGTGTTTGCCAATGAGGCCATTCTGTCAGTTTTTGGTCTAGGTGTCAGTTTTGGTTGTTTTCAGAATTCCATGGGACCCGTTGGCCAACAAATCAATTGAGTACAATCCAGACCCACCACTGGAAGCCTTGCCTGTTTACAAGAGATGGCCAGTTGAGATTATCTCTCGTTAATAGGAGTTTTCATTAGGATTGCCTTTGTAAACTCCAGGAAGGTTCCACTGTACTAGGTTTCCATACTACCTCCAAAGTGCTTACAAATTCCAGCTTTCTCTTCCTCCATCCCATCCCCAACAACCTGATTGTTCCATCTCCAATACACAGCTGCTTCTAGTCCACCTATAAAATATACTCTGTTTTTCCCTCCTAGGGAGATCCATACATTGCTGCTAGACCTCTCCTCTTTACCTAACCTCTCTGAATCTACCAACTATAGGTTCACTATCACTTCTGTAATGACTGATATTCACTTATGAGTGAATAGATACCATATTTGTCTTTCTGAGTCTGGATTACTTCACACAGGAGGATATTTACTAGTCCCATCCATTTGTCTATAAATTTCATGAGGTCATACTTTTTAACATCTGAGTAATACCTTAGTTTGCAAATATACCACATTTTATTTATTCATGCTTCTATTGAAGGGCATCTAGACTTTTTTTCTATTTTCCAAATATTATGAATCTAGCCACAATGACCATTGGTTGACCAGGTGTCCTAAAGGTAGAATGGAGAGTCCTTTAGGTACTCCAAGAATAGGTTTTAAGATAGATTGATTCCTAATTTTCTAAGGAACCTCAATATTGATTTCCAGAGAGGCCTATAAGATTACATTCTCACCAGAAATGAAGGAAGATTCCTTTTTAATATATAGTTTCATGAGTTCTTACTACCTTTTTGTATATTTTTCTTCTTTTTTGGATAAGAACTTGATAAAAATCTTTTCCAAGCCTAGATGCTGCCTCCTTTTCCGAGACATTGATGGTGTATCCTGTTTTACAGGCCCTGTTCAGTTACTTGAGATTCCATTTAATAATTGTTGTTCTTAGTGCCTGTGATATTGGTTTTCTCTTCAGAAAGTTCTCTTGTGTGCCAATGATTTCAAGACTATTCTCGGTCTTTTCTTTCAAATTCAGTGTGTCTGGTTTTATGTTGAGATCTTTGATCCACTTGGACTTTAGTTTTGTGTACTGAGATAAATATGAATCTTTTTTCATTCTTCAACATGCAGACATTCAGGTTCCAGTTTGATCAGCACTATTTGTTGAACATGTTTTTTAATATCCAGTTTGTATTTCTGGTTATTTACAAAATATCCAATGTACATATGTATTGGGTTTATACCTGAGCCCTCGATTCAATTCCATTGATCAGTGTGTCTGTTTTTAATGTCAATATCATACTGTTATAATTAGTAGAGCTCTGTAGTACAACTTTAAGTCAAAGATGGTGACATATCCAGTAGTTCTTTAATTATTTGGAATTTTGTTTTTAACTACCCTGGATTTATTCATTTTTCAATATTTATTTGAAAACTATCTTTTCAAGCTCTATAAAAAATTGTGTTGGAAATTTAATGGGGATTGCATTGAATCATATTTTACTTTTGGTAAAATAGACATTTTCATGATGTTAATCATATGCATCCATGAGCATGGGAGATCTTCCCATCTTCTGATATCTTCTTCAATTTATTTCTTCAGAGACTCAGAGTATTTATCATACAAGTCTTTCACTTGTTTTGTTAGAGTTACACCAAGATACTTTATATTATTTTTGAGTATTTAGAAAGGTATTATTTCTGTTATTTCCTTTGGAGTCCATTAATCAGTTGTATATATGAGTGCTACTAATTTTTTTTAAACTAATTTGTGTTGATCCACTTTGCTGAAAGTGGTGAAGAGGTTCCCCGGTGGAATATTTAGGGTCACGTATGCATAGTATTATATCAATTGCAAATAAGGATACATTGACTTCTTTTCTATTTTTTCTCTTTGATCACCTTCACTTGTCTTTTTTCTCTAGCAAGTCTTTCAAATACTATATGAAAGTAATATGAAGAGAATGGATAGTTTTGACTTATTTGGAATTTTAGTGTAATTGCTCTGAGTTACTCTCCATTTAATTTGATGTGGCTATAGGTTTGCTATAAACTACCTCTATTATGTATAGGTATGTCCCTTGGATCCCTAATATTTCTAGGACTTTTATCATAAAGACATGTTAAGCTTTGTCAGATTCCTTTTCTTCCTTTAATGAGATGATTATGTGGTTTTTTTTCCAGCTTATGTGGTAGATTATTCATTGATTTCATATGTTGTACCATTTCTGTAACTCTGGGTTTTAGATGTTCTTGGATTTGATTTGCAAGTATTTTACTAATATATATATACATATATATATATATATATATATATATATATATATGCTCTGTAATTTTCTTTCTTTGTTGAGTTTTTATGAAATTTGAAGATGAGGATAACTGTGGTCTCATAAAATGAATTAGAGAATGTTCTTTTCCTTTCTATTCTGTGGGATAATTTGAATAGTGTTGATGTTCACTTTTGGGGGAGGGGAGCTTTTAATGACTTCCTAGTCCACTAAAGGTTATAAAGCTATTTAAATTGTTCATCTGATCTTGAGTTAACTTTGATAACTGGTACTTATTGAGAAAATTATCCATTTCCATTACATTTTTTAATGTGATGGAGTGGAGGTTTTTAAAGTATGTCCTTATGATTTTGTGGCATTCCTAATTGTCTGTCCTTATGTCCCCCTTTTCTTCTCTGATTTTGTTAATTTAGATATCTTCTTTTTGTCTTTTATTTAGTTTTGATAAGTGTTTGTCTTTGTTGATTTTCTTTAAGAAACAATTCTTTGTTTCATTGATTCATTTATTGTTATAGTTTTCTGTTTCCTTTATTTTGGCTCTCAGTTTGATTATTTCTTGCCCTATACTCCCCTTGTATTTACTTCCTTTTGTTATAGAGCTTTCAGGTGTGCTCTTAAGACACTACAATAGGAATTATTCAATTGTTTTATGTAGGCATTCAGTTCTTGGATTTTTTGTCTCATAAGTTTGTATATGTTATGTATTTATTTCTATGAAATTTGACAAAGTTTTTAATTTTGTTTTTATTTCTCTCATGACCCAATTTTCATTCAGTAGAGAACTGTGAAGTTTCCATGAGTTTATAAGATTTCTATTGTTTATGTTGTTTATGGTGTCTAGTATTAATCCGTGATAGTCTGATAGGATGAGGGAAGTTATTTCACTTTTCTTTTATCTGTTGAGATTTACTTTGTGTCTGAGTATATTTCAATTTTGGAGAAAGTTCCATGAGGTGCTTAGAAGAAGGTATATTCTTTGTGTTTGGATAAAATGTTCATTTAGTATGTGTTATTTGTCAGCTTCAGTAGTTAGTTCTCTGTTTAGTTTTTTCTGGATAATTTGTCAATTGTTCTGAGTAGGGTATTGAAATCCACCACTATGTGTGTAAGGATCTTTTGTATTTTAAGCTTTAGTAATGTCTCTTTTTACAAACTTTGATGCCTTTATTATTGAGGCATAGTTGTTAAAAATTGAAATGTTGTCAGGCAGAGATGTAACATTTTTATTTCTAGCACTTAGGAGCCAGAGGCTCACAGATCTGGGTATAAGACCAGCGTAATGTGCAGAATTAATACCTGGTTAGCCGAGGCTATGCAGGGAAACCCTGTCATGAAACACAAAACAACAGTAACAACAAAAACAAAACATGAAATGTCACCTTGGTGGACTTTTTTCTTTGATGAGTATGTAAAATACTTCTTTATATCTTTTTATTAGATTTGGTTTTAAACCTATTTTTAAATTTAATTTAATTTAATTTAATTTAGATATTAAAATGGTTATACCAGCTTGCTTCTTAGGTCTATTTGATTGGGATATCTTTTCCCAGTCTTTAACCCTGTCGTAGTATTCATCCTTGATGTTGAAGTATGTTTCTTAGACTTAGCAGAAGGATACATTCTGTTTTTCCATCCATTCTGTTAAACTGTATCTTTTTACTGAGAAGCTGAGAGTGTTGATCTTGAGAGATATTAATGACAACTGGTTCTTTCTTCCTATTATTTTCTTGATTTGTTTTGTGATGGTGATCATGATGATGGTGATGATGGTGATGGTGATCATGGTGACGTGTGTATGGATATGTGCTTCTATTCTTTTGTTTTGCTGATTTGAGAGTATTTATTTTCTGTGTTTTCATGTAGCCACCAGCATCCACGGATGAACTGGGTTCACCTGAAAGGGGTCTGGAAATGAAAAGGAGACGAAGGAGTGAGAACATGGGGCCAAGCCAAAGTTTTCTGACCAAGGCTCAAAGTTTAATATTCAGCACTTGTATATATAGGGAAAGCCCACTTGAATCCATCCTTTGTTTCAACTGCAAAGCAGGCAATCTCTTCTTTAAAGTTCTTGCAAGAAGTTGCAAGTGTAAACAAAGCAGCTGGATTAACATAGGTGTTAAGGTCCTGTGTGGCAAACAAGGTCTGTTCAGACTGCTCAAGGCTGGGAAGGGGACAGTATTAGTCTCCTTAAGCTGGGTTTTTTTTTTTTCCTAAAACATTGCGTAGGGCTGGATTTTTATGCAGATATTGTTTAAGTTTATCGTTATCATAGAATATCTTTTCTCCCCTTCTAGTTATTGAATATTTTGATGAGTATAGTAATCAGGGCTGGCATCTGTGGTGTCTTGGAATCTGCAATACATCGGTCAAGGCCCTTTAAAGTCTCCAAGAAAACTCAGGTCTGCCTTTATATGTTACTTGCTCTTTTTCCTTTGTAGCTTTTAATATTATTTTTTGTTCTGTACATTTAGTGTTCTGATTATTATGTAGCAATGGGACGTTTTTCTTTTTTTGTCCAGTATGTTTGGTTTTCTGTATGCTTGTGAACCGTTATGAACTGTTTCAGGCATCTTATTCTTTAGGTCAGAAAAGGTTTTTTTCTATGATTTTTATCGAAAGTATTTCCTGGGTCTTTGAACTGGGATTCTTTTCCTCCTCTATTCCTACTATTTTTAGGATGGGCATTTTCATTGTCTTCCAAGTATCCTAAATGTTTTATGTCAGGGATTTTTTTTTAGATATAATGTGTGTGTGTGTGTGTGTGTGTGTGTGTGTATGTGTGTGTGTGTGTGTGTGTGTGTTTAGTGATATACTCATTTCTTCCATATTATTTTCAGTGCCTGAGAGCCTCTCTTCCATTTCTTGTATTCTATTGGTTGAAGCTTGCCTTTGCAGTTCTAGTTCAAATTCCTAAATTTTTCATTGCTGGAGCTCACTCAGCGTGTACTTTCTTTATTGCTTTTATTTTCCTTTTCAAGTCTTAAACAGTTTTATTTGTTTCCTTCATCTGTTTATATTTTCTTGGTTATCTTTATGGGATTTATTCATTTTCTTTATAAGGTTTTCTATCATATGGTTGGTTTTCATGTCTTTTTCTTGTGTTTCATCTATGTTGAAATATTCAGGGCCTGCTGTGGTAGGATAGTAGAGATGTATTGAGTGTCTTATTTGATTTTATTCTAATGCTGGCATCTAAACATCTGGGCTTGGGATGATTATAGTCAAAGGTATTGATTTCTGGATTTTCCTTGGTTGGGTGGGTGTTTTCTGTTTTCCCTTTGGATTTCAGTGCATGTGATAGCCATGTGTTGCTTGGTTTATTGACCTACCCAGCTGGTATGTTCATACTGAATGTCTGCTGATGTTGTATGCTGAGATGTAGTAAGGGATGAAATACTACGAAGGGATAGTCTGTGGGATAGACAGGAGGTGTGGACAGAGGGCAAGGGAGGTAGAAAATGGTGTTCTGTTGTAGTGCTTGGTGAACGAATGATTGGCTCTAGGAGAGCACACACACACACACACATACACACACACACACACACACACACACACACACAGAGAGAGAGAGAGAGAGAGAGAGAGAGAGAGAGAGAGAGAGGTGCAAACAGTTCTAGTTCTCTGGCAGGCATGGCCTGTGATTGAGCAAGAGGTGCTTACTTGAGTTGAGAAATAGGATACAGTGATAAGTTAGGCGAGGGAGAGAAATGGTCTGTGGGATCCTTGGCAGATAAGGGTAGGGAGAAAGCTACAGCTGCAGTGGCAGCTGCCGCTGTTGATCTATTGCAGGTCTAGTAAAGAGACTGAGTAATTGTGTCTGGGGAAAGAGTGTGTGGTAGCCATTCTTGATTCAGTTTTTTGAAAGATTTCCCTACTGTCATTCCAAAAGAGAAGTTGATTCAACATGACCTTGTCTAGCTCTCTCGTTTCTTTACACATTTTTAATGATCCTTTCTTCCAAATTTTGAAAAAAACTCTTTTTCATAATGAAAAAATAAATGATGTTCATGTTGTTAAACACAATGGCCAATTCAAAGCACCACCCCACAAGACTGTTCCACTTAGCCTGGGCAGCTGCCCCTTATTGTTCTGTTCATTCTTATTTCTATGTGTTGCTGGAACCCATTGATGAGAACATGATCTTTCTTCTATATACTATGTATGTCTTGTTTTCACCTAGAAAATAATCTCCTCTATCACTTAAAAGCTGATAGACACAAACTTTTTTTTAAAATATACGTTTACTTGGTGACTTGTTCCTTGTATATCAAATGCAACCTCAAATATAATGCACCAAATAAAGAGTTTTACCTTTGTGCTAGAATGATTCTTCATAGAATTTCACAGTATCTGTAAATGGCAGCTTATCTCACTTATTCAACTTTACTTTCACAGCTGGCACCTTTTCTTAGTGAAAATCTTCTCATTTTCTCTTCTCTTTCAGTCTCACAGAGCTCTTTCTCAATGGTAATGCCAGGTGACCATTTAATGAATGAGTCAGATCTTGTTTCAAAAGCCCCTTCCAATATTATTAACCATAAAAATGTAATCTACTCATATATGTACATTTTCATTGCTCTTGCTTTCTGATACATATTTTTTTTCCTAACAAAAAATTAGATGATCATGATATATATTCATTTAATGACCAAATACTTAGATTTTGAAATTAGATTTTATTTTGTAAGATTCATGGAGGAGGCAAACAGCAGACAAGCTCTGTTGCAAGGCAAAAGCCTACACAGCTCATATATGTGTGGGAATGGAAATCTCAGAAACGTGAGCAATAGGAAAGAGGGGAAAATATCCTTTGGCAAGTCATACAGCTCTGATTAAGGACACCCTGGAAATGACTGCTGCTGCAAGATCAAGGGTGCAGAAGACTAGGGAGATGGTTTTGAATTATTGGCTAATATGGATTCATCAGTATCCTGCAATCTCTTCTCATTATATGTTCATTCCTATCCAGAACATACTCCAGTGTGGTAAAGATATAAAAACTAATTGAAGTCTTATCATCATCAAATTATTGTAAAATACTGTACAAGGAGAGTAGAATAATTAGAAACATTAATCTTACATAAAATGCCTAAATATTTAGATGTTTAGAGAACTTGAAAAACCAATATTACCTTCAACTTAATAGAAACATTTTTGAGAAATATTGCTTTAATATTTGTTTTCAAAAGGCATTCAAAATTCTTCTTCTAAATGAAAACAGGGCTACATATACACAGAGAGACACACAAAGAGAGAGACAGAAACACACAGAAATATTAGTGGAATGGAGGAGATGGAAGGAAAGGACATGGTAGGAATTTGACAAAGGAAAGAAAAGGGAAGAATAAATTGTATTATTGTATTTTAATTAATTATTAATAAGAATGAAATAAATCTTAATCATGACAGAATTTTTAAAAATCTTCCTTGGTGGAAAATTTTTAAGGACTAGAGTGAAGAAGTGAAATGTTTATCACTTTCAGAAGTGTCTCTAAAATAAACTAACTGTGGACTACAAAAAGGAGAAAGACAACTGTTGAGACACTAGATGAATATTATTATGCTTCTTTTGCAAAACCCAAGAGAAAACACTATCTTCCATCAATTTTCTTAAGCAGCACTTTGATGTATTATAATTTTCTTCTAACAGTCTGGATTGTATAAATTGAAAACATTAGGAATAGTATGTAAAGCAGTTGAAGTTATTCGTCATTCACCACAAACATGCAATTAAGAAACAGAAAATGTTATTAAATTCATTATTTTACTACATGTAGGTTATCTGCATTGCAATAATAGATAACCTGCATATCATATTCACTAAGCATTTAAATCTATTAATCAGCTTTCAATCTTCTTGTGATTATAATGTGTCTATTATTGTATTGTATTTTCATACATTTCATATACTTGATTCCAGATGTTTATTACACATAAATATGACCACTTGTTGACAATTTTGTGAAGAAATTATTTTTTTCCTGATCTATTTCTCTTTTCCTTTCAGGAATTGGAATTTTCAAATTTATTTGCTGTTCTTCACTGTATTCATTCATTTTTTGCTGCCAAAGTAGCTTGTTTGGACCCTCTGTTTTTAGGTAATCAGGCTGCTACTTCTACTGCTGTCAGCTCTACTTCTACAAGCAAGGCAAAGCACATGGCTTGACATGCTGAGCTCTGCCTGACAGCCTTCAGGGTCACTCACTCCCTACTTCCACTTTGGAGAAACCATGCTGTCACCAAGTCAACCTTGGAGTCAGATTTCAATTCCAGCTGCAGAAAGGTCAGGAGGCATCTGCAATTGACCCTGGGAGGGCAGAGCAACCTATTCATTCTCCACTGATCTCTATCAGAATACAGCTGTCGCCATGTTTGGTGACTAAAGAATGATTGGTGTAAAGTATGTAAATAATATAAAAATTGTAAGCTACCTATAAATAAAAATACCAATTAAATGGCTATTTCTCTATTTTAGATGATTTTGTATGACAAATGCATATTAGGCCAGATCAATGCCCTATCATTGTATTATGAGTGTAAAGAAGTTAAAAAATAAAAACAAGGCAAGTAGCATGCAAATTAAACAAACAACAAAATAAAACAAAATGAAAACAAATGACCTCAAAGACAGAAGCACCTTAACTTACCCATGTGAGTTACTCCCTGTATTCCCATCCCATTACTCCATATGAGCACTCTAGCTGTGTTTATCTTACTGTGAAATATTCTGCAGAATTAATAATAACATTGGCCTGTGAAAACACCCTAGGAAATCAAACATTTCTTCTTTGGTGAATGTTACTAACATATTTTTATTAGAAAATAGTATTAATAATGAATGTCAAAAGCATTCTTCTTTTAAATGCATTTCTTCTTTTTTTGCCTAATGAGACTTATGAAAAAAGTAAACTTTAATAAATTTAAATGTCCCAAAACTCTTGCAGAAAAAATAATCAATAAATTCTGTGTAAGAAACAAGTCTTTGTTATATTTTTCTATTTGGTCGTGAACTAAAAATTTCCTGAAAGGTAGCCAAAGAGGCTATGAGAGCTGACGATATTTTCATTTGAGTTTATTTATGCGAAAATTAAGTGATATTTGAAAACAAGCATCAAAATTCATGTTATAAAATTTCATAGAAAGTGATTGAATAGTGCCAAATGATGTAGGCTGCTGCATGTATCTTGTTTCAGCATTAGGAAGGTAAAAAGACAGAAATGTGCATTTTGGGGTGTGCACTCACAGCCAAGAACGAGATTGCTTGTATACAAAGCAGGAAGCATTCTCTGTTCTTTACTAAGGCTGTGTTGGTGTCTGCTTTAAAACAACTACCTACTTGTTGAAAAGTAAACAAATAAAGCCCACTTATATTGGTACACATTTCAATTGAACACTGTTTGATTCCCTGTTAAAATGACCAAATTTCTAATAACTAAGTCAGTATCCCTCCTTAAATAGAAGACGGTCCCCACATTAGGCTTAAGAGGAAAGCAAAATCATTTCTTTAAAGGAGCACATATCCATACTTGTAAAGTCATCAAGTAGTGAACTATTTTCATAATAATTAAAAATATCGATTCATTTTGCAGTGGATTAAGTGGAATCTCAAAATGAGATCTGGAAATCTTAAGTTGGATCTAAGATGCCTTGCCAACAGAACATGAACATTTGATAATAGGGCCTTATATATTCTATTTTTACAAGAAATTTCTATGTATAACCACAATAATCGTTTTGGGATTACTGCTTACTAGAGCAACCAAACACAAAATATGTCATAATTTTGAATTTCACTAAATTCTGAGTTCTGCCTTTCTAACATAGAGGAGAAAGAGTAAAGAGAGACACACTTACTATGTATTCTGAAAGTTCTGCTACTGCACATAGTACTGCCCCATGGTGGATGATCACTGGAACTTAAAATTATACAGAGTTCTTCTGTAATCATTGAAAAATACCTTTATGGAGCTGGAGAAATGGCTTAGTGGTTAAGAATTTTTACTGCTTTTTCAGAGGACTTGGATTTGATTGCAGCACCCACACAGTGACTAATAATCATCTGGAACTACAATTTCAGAGGTTTTAATGTCCTCTTCAGAACTCAGTAGCACCAGATACACACATAGTATATATACATATATGCAGGTGAAACATCACCTAAAAAAAAAACTAAAAGCAGATTTTACAAAGCTCCATTTAAACATACAAACCCGAGTTAAATCTTTATTGCTGCTGTTGTCACATCAACTATTCTCTCAGTGCCCGTGTTGTAAAAACAGCTCAAGTGGGAGACTAGATCCTGAGTATAGAGCTTGTATCCTTTGTGTGTTTGTAGACATATAAATATATGTATGGAGACAAGTATAAAATTTTGAGCTTAATTATACTGAAAGAAGATGTTTCACATATGTTATACATAGCTATGTATGTATTCAGCTATAAAGTGTTGGTTGAATTGAAACCTACTAGAACAACCTTGTTTTTGTTACTTTTTATAATATTGGTTAAAATATCACCATGCTGAAATTTCTATTTAACATGATTAGTGGAATAGGCACCAATTAGCAAAATACTGTTCTGGTTCTCATCCATTTAACAGTTAGTGTTTAATGCTTTCTTTATAATATGATTAACCACTATCAGTTGCTGTGACTTTGGATACTTAAATGAGAAAATGTAGAAATTCATGAAAACACATATTTCAACTTCTCAGTAAGTTAGATTCAGATATAGGTATTTTTAACAATCCCAAGTTTAAGTATTAAGCATACATGAGAATGCTTGATGATGTGTTAATCCTTTCAGTGCCTTTTTGGATATGTATGCACATACATGTGTGTGTGTGTGTGTGTGTGTGTGCATGAGTAGATCACTAAAGGGCTTATTACAGTGTACACATTGCAAGCTTAAAGGAAAATGTAGTTATGTGAGTTAGAGAGAGGAGTTTAAAACAGCTAAGATGAGAATGGCTTTTCTATGATAAAAATAAAATATCATCTGAAATAAAGTGTATCAAAGCAGGAGGACTTGAATTTGTTATAGTTTAACTTCAAAATTACCTTACTAGAAAATTCAAATATAACAAATACCCAATGCTTCCTATCTAATTCTATTTTATAGAGCAGAGTATGCTAGTAATTTTTTACTCATATTTCAGGCATGAACTGGCGTGTTGTTTTAAAGCTTTTGCTCATAAAAGTGTCATTCAGAAAAAAAAAAAAGAAATTGATGTCAAGTCAATATTGGCAAGCAGAGAAGGCACTTTCATATAGGAAGTGTGGTTGTCCTCTGGACATACTAGCTAATGAATCCACATATCCCTCATTTGCAGTGACAAAGATTGTTCAGAGTATAGTCCATGTTGAATGGTAGACATAAGTGAAGCTTGACTTCTCACTGAGGAAATCTAAATCAGAACAATTACTTAATTTTATTGTTTCGAACCAGCAGTGTGGAAAATCTTTATCAGTGCAAACACATGCTTATTCTTAACTTTGTAAGGTAAGTGTCTGTGTTCCAATTTAACATTGTGTTTCTGTTGGTATTGAGGTACTCATGAGCTAAAGAACGATCTTGATCCATATCTTTAAAAATCACTGTTTGTGTTATGTTCTGACTCCTTAATATTTTAAATCATGTCACTTTACATTATAGCTTACCTTTAAAGATAAATAAAATATTATAAATATAATATATTTTATACATATTACAATGCAATGAAAAATAAATTGTAAATATATTTATTTCCTATTTAAATGTTTTGGTGGATGTTTGTAAAATGTAAATTCAGATCTGTGACAACTTGCCACTCTGTCTTTGAGTTCATTAATGTTCTATTACTAAAAACTACTTTTTTTAATGAATCAAACTAGAAAATAAAATTGGAATTTTCTACATTCAATTTTGGGTTTCTTTGTCCGGCTTTGATCTGTAAGATTAATACACATTTACACTCCAATCCTAAAAGAATGAACTTTAAAGTAAAAGGGAAAACTTGACCTCTCTACCCAGAGTACAAGCCATTTGGAACTTTATCTTCTCTGGTTCATTAATAATCATGAATGTTTGATGTCTGACCCCTGAAAGTCTGTGAAGACTTAAGGAAGGTCCTATTTGTCTATTTAGTTAAACAACCTAGGAGTTACAACTTTTGAAAGCATTACCACTTTCATATCTATATAATGGTCCATTAGGGATGGAATCTATATTGGGAAGGTAGGGCACAGACAACATTATCTTGTCACTAATAATTGATGAGCAATTATTGTAGTATCATGTGCCATACACAAACCACAATTGTTTTTCATGTGATCTCAGTGTCACAAGAGCATGATCACAGGAATCACTTTAAAACAGTTCTGATATTCATATTGTCCTTGTTACTAAATGAACTTTTATATCTTGTCCAACTTGTTTATCAGTTTGAAAACAGAATGAAAATTAAACCTCCTCTGAAATAAAATACTAACTATCCATTATGTATAATTCCAATAACTGAAATAGATACCGAGGAGAGGGGGAAGATTTGGTAACTCTTAACAAGACTAAAATAAATAGACTTGAAATATTTTAAGTTAATATACAAGCACATGCATTGAAGCATCTTTACAAAAAACAGTCATGTTGGTTAGACCAGTGCAATGTTGGTCTACCATGAATAATGTCATGGATTCTATCCCTAGGATAGCAAATAATAATTATAATTAATATAACAATAAAACACTTCATTATTTTAAAATGCAATAAATACAGTTATTCAAAGAAAATATGGGAACAAAATTAATACAATATAGATGTTTTCTTTTTTAAAAAAATATTTCTTTGTTTATTTTAAGTATATGAGTGCTCTACTTCCACGTACACCTGTGTGGGAAAAGAGGTTCTCAGATCACATTATGGTTGATTGTGAGTCACCATTTGGTTGCTGTGAATTGAAAGATCAGCCAGGATTCTTAAGCACTGAGCCATCTCTTCAACTCTGAAGTGTTTTCTTTTAAAGTATTTTATTAATTCTTTAAGAGGGGCAGTATCAGGTGTGGGAAGAGACCGGGAAATATACAGAGGGTCAGAAAAATGAGCAGAGGTGTGTAGCAATGAAGTATGGGGAACTGGGGGTACCCAACAAAAGTCCCAGATACCAGGAAAGGAAGATGCTTCCAGGACCCAATGGGGACGACTTTAGCTGAAATACCAAACAAAAGGGAGAGAGAACCTGTAGAGACCATATCTAAAGGTTAGGCATGGCCCCCGGTTGAGGGATGGGGCCACCCACCCTTCTCAAAAATTTTAACCCAGAATTTGTGGAGAGCCGCTGTGAGTGGTGACAGCATTCGCCGTTGTAAGATGGCACTGGCATCCGGTGCTCTCCCAAGTTTACTGATTAACTGCCCATTGTGCAAGTGGAGAATGCGCGCCAAGTCACGGCCCATCCTGGGGCATAAAATGCGCTTCTGGGCAAGCAGCCAACCAGAAATGTACACGCTGCTCGAGGGTGTATTTAAGCAGTGCCTTTTCGGGGCCCGGGGTCTTCCTCTTCACATCGTAATAAAGAATTGCTGCAGAAGGATCCTGGTGTCCGCGTGCATTCTTGCTGGTGAGATAATTGCGGGGGTCACAGCTGGTGCCGAAACCCGGGACACTCACCATCGCAGGCTCCGAGGAAGACCCTCCCTGTTCGCAGGGAGGATTCAGAACTACAGGACAAAAGTAAGCTCTGAGTGGTATGTTTGGTCTTGATTTATCCCATCTCACTCCCCAATTACTAGGCGCTGCAGAGGCTCTCGTTATCGTTGTGCCAGTGCTCATTGTATTACTTTTGGTTTTGTTTTGTTTCCACCGATTCTCTTGTTAAATTCTGCCGCTGCCTGAGATGGTACCGCCCCCCTCCCAGCCGCCGTTTGGCACATTTGGCACAGTTAGTCGGACGTAGATAAGCCGCGGTACCCCTCCCGTGCATCAGATTCTCTCGTAATTAAGAGAGCAGCATGGGAGCTTCGCATTCGATTATTGTGGTGCTACAGACGCTCTTGCGACAGCATAAATTGAAAGTCTCTACAAAAACGTTAGAAGGGTTTGTGAAGGAGATCGATCGCATGGCGCCCTGGTATATATGCTCGGGGTCGCTGACGCTCACCTCCTGGGACAAATTGGAGGGTGATTTAATTAGGGAACAACAGAATGGGAAACTGAAGCCTGGGACGTGGCCGCTGTGGAAACTAGTAAGATCGTGCTTACAAGATGAGAAGTGCCGCCCAACTATCGTGGCAGGCCAGGGAGTGTTAGAAAA
This sequence comes from Grammomys surdaster, assembly GCF_004785775.1. Taxonomy (NCBI): domain Eukaryota; kingdom Metazoa; phylum Chordata; class Mammalia; order Rodentia; family Muridae; genus Grammomys; species Grammomys surdaster. Next base: position 17,215,408 of record NW_021604566.1, read on the forward strand.
ATTACAAGACAGCATGTCAGAAACAGAGTGGGGTAAGCGCTTAGGAGCTCAGAAAAAAAAGGGAGCTCAGAAAGAAAAAAGGAAAGGCATGTCTAAGGAAACAGACTCTTCCAAAGACGTTCAGTCCGAGGAAGCGAGAGATAAGGGAAAGTACGCCCTGGGAGAGACGGACACGAAGGGGGCTGAGGCCTCAGAAAGAAAATCTCTTTATCCCGTAAAGGAACTGGAGGTCTTGGGGCTTGATAGCTCTGAGTCAGAGGAACTAAGTTCCTCCGAGGAAGAAGACTTAGATGAAAAAGTAGTCCACTATGAGGCGGAAGGATACCATCCAGATGGGCAGCTGCCGCCACCGAATCGAGAACAAAAGGAGGAGGAGATTAGAAACTGCGCGGCTCCTCCCCCGCCCACGGTGATTTCCCAGGCAGCACTTCCCTGTGCGCCTCCGCCCTACGTGGACGGGTGCTGTTTGGATTCATTCCTTTCAAAGGAAGATAAAAGAAAGATGTTTCAAGCCTTCCCAGTGTTTGAAGCTGCAGAGGGAGGTCGCATCCATGCACTGGTAGAATATACCTCTATTAAAGAACTTGCTGAATCAGTTCAGAAGTATGGGTTTGATGCCAATTTCACAGTCATACAGCTTGATAGATTCACTGCTATGGCAATGACTCCGAGCGATTGGCAAAATACAGTAAGAGCTGCCCTCCCTAACATGGGACAATATATGGAGTGGAAAGCCTTGTGACATGACACTTCTCAGATGCAGCTAAAAGTCAACGCTAACGCGGAAGGCAATCAGAGGCAATGGACATTTGACCTGCTAACAGGGCAGGGACAGTTTGTTAATGATCAGACAAACTACGATTGGGGAACATACAGCCAGATCTCCGCTGCCGCTATTAAGGCATGGAAAGCCCTCTCAAAGAAGGGGGAGGCTGGGGGAAATTTAACGAAAATATTGCAAAACTCCCAAGAGTCATTCTCAGACTTTGTGGCTAGAATGACAGAAGCAGCAGGCAGAATTTTTGGAGACCCGGAGCGAGTTAAACCACTGATAGAACAACTGGTGTATGAAAATGCTTCACCAGAATGCAAGGCCTTAATTACCCCTAGGAGAAGCAAAGGGTTGACAGATTGGATAAAAGTCTGCCGAGGACTTGGAGGTCCACTGACCAACGCTGGCCTCGCAGCAGCTACTTTGCAAAGCCAAAACCGCTCAAGTCCTGGAGGCCATAAAGTATGCTATAACTGTGGCAAACCGGGTCATTTGAAATGAGAGTGTCGTGTTTCTATACAAAAAAGAACCCCAGGGCTTTGTACCAAATGCAGGAAAGGTTATCACTGGGCTAATGAGTGTCGCTCAGTCAGAGATATTCAAGGAAAGCTTATTCAGCATGATTTCCCCTCAATGGGAAGAGATGAAGGGTTTCTTGGCCCCAGATCCCAGGGCCCCCAAAAATATGGGACACAAGCCTACAGCTGGGGGACACCTCTAGCTGCAGAAGAACAAGGGGCTCTGCAGGATTAGACCTCCGTTCCACCTCCCAATTCTTACTAATGCCACAGCTTGTCTCAGTTGATTTCAAAGGTCCCCTGCCTGAGGGAAGTGTCGGCCTTATTCTAGGTCGTTCCTCCCTAACATTGAAAGGGCTTGTGGTTCACCCTGGAGTGATAGACCAAGATTATACAGGGGAACTTCAAGTTCTCTGTTCTTGTCCACAAGACATATTTTCTATTTCCCCTGGGGATAAGAGTGCTCAATTGATTATTCTTCCAAGTTTACATAATTGCTTCCCTTCTACCGGGGTGCCTAGAGGTACCAATGGGCTTGGTTCTTCAGGAACTGACTTCGCTCACCTGGTAGTCAATCTTAAAACTAGACCCACTTTACAATTAATGATAGAGGGGAAGAATTTTGTAGGAATTTTAGACACAGGAGCTGATAAAAGTATTATTTCCTCCAACTGGTGGCCTAAGGCGTGGCCTGTTACACAATCATCCCACTCCTTACAGGGGTTGAGATATGAGGCCAGCCCTACAGTCAGTTCACGCTCCTTGACTTGAAATACACCAGAGAGTCAGACAGGAAGCTTTATACCTTATGTGCTTCCTCTCCCTGTTAACCTCTGGGGAAGAGACATTTTGCAAGACTTGGGACTGACATTGACTAATGAGTATTCACAACAAGCCATAGAAATTATGAAAAAGATGGGATATAAGGAAAGAAAAGGCCTTGGTAGAAAAGAACAAGGAAGATTAAACCCAATCTCACAAGAAAGTAATACAGGAAGACAAGGTCTGGGTTTTCCCTAGTTGGCATTGAGGGCTCTATGCCCATACCCTGGCTCACGGAGGAGGCCATGTGGGTTCCTCAGTGGCCTTTATCCTCTGAGAAATTGGAGGCCGCTACCAAATTAATTGAAGAGCAAGTTAAAAATGGCCATTTAGAACCTTCTACTTCCCCTTGGAATATGCCTATTTTTGTCATAAAAAAGAAATCAGGAAAATAGAGGAGTCTCCATGATTTAAGAGCCATTAATGCACAGATGCGATTGTTTGGTTCGGTGCAAAGAGGTTTACCCTTGCTTTCTGCCTTACCCAGACAATAGAGGATAATAATTATAGACATTAAAGACTGCTTCTTCTCCATTCCCCTACACCCACAAGACAGACAGAGATTTGCATTTACATTACCTGCTATTAATCACCTGGAACCTGATAAGAGATATCATTGGAAAGTTTTGCCTCAAGACATGTCCAATAGTCCTACTATGTGTCAACTGTATGTACAAATGGCCCTTGAACCCGTTACGAAAGATTTCCTTCCCTGCTTTTGATTCATTTTATGGATGATATTCTTATCTGCCATAAAGAGTTGACCATTTTACAGAACTCGTACCCTTTATTAATTGCTACATTAGGACAGCAGGGTCTGCATATTGCCACAGAAAAGGTTCAAATTTCAGAAATTGGTTCCTTTTTAGGGACAGTTATTTACCCTGAGAAAATAGTTCCTCAAAAATTAGAAATTCACAGAGATCATTTACGTACCTTAAATGATTTTCAAAAATTATTAGGTGATATAAATTGGTTAATACCATTTTTGAAAATTCCCTCTGCTGAATTGAAACCTTTGTTTGACATCTTGGAAGGAGATTCTCACATTTCCTCGCCAAGAGCACTAACACCGGCTGCAAGCCGTGCCCTGCGAATGGTAAAAGATGCTTTACAGGAGGCCCAGCTAAAACACATTGATGAGACCAAAACTTTTAATTTATGTGTTTTTAAAACCAGACATTTACCAACTGCTGTGTTATGGCAGGACGGGCCCTTATTATGGATCCATCCTAATGCATCCCCTACAAAGATTATTGAAAGGTATCCAGATACAATTGCTCAGCTTGCCCTTCGGGGATTAAAAACAATTATTACTCATTTTGGAAGGGAGCCTAAGGTTTTGATAGTACCTTACACTACACATCAGGTTCAAATATTAACTGCTACCTCCAATGTTTGGGCGGTGCTAGTCACCTCCTTTAATGGCCAAATAGATAATCATTATCCTAAACATCCTATTTTACAATTTGCCTTGAGTCAGGCTGTTGTTTTCCCACATATTTTATCTCAAGAACCACTCCCAGATGGGGTAGTGGTATATACAGATGGGTCAAAAACAAGAATAGGCGCTTATGTGGTTGATGATAGAGTTACATCTAAACAATATAATGAAACTTCACCTCAAATTGTGAAATGCTTGGTGGTACTGGAAGTCTTAGAAACATTTTCAGGCCCCTTAAATATTGTATCTGATTCCCTTTATGTGGTAAATACAGTTAAAGTCTTGGAAGTTGCTAGATTAATTAGGCCCTCTAACAGGCTAGTAGAAGTTTTTCAAAAGATTCAATCTACCTTGGTTAATAGAAGATATCCTGTTTTTATTACAAATATTAGGGCTCACTCAGGTCTACTAGGTCCAATGTCTCATGGAAATGACCTGGTGGATCGAGCCACAAAGTTGGTTGCTATCGCCCTATCCTCAAAATTGGATTTTGCCAAAGATTTTCATAAAAAATTTCATGTGACAACAGAGACATTACGTCGTCGATTTGATATAACTAGAAAAGAAGCTAGAGATATAGTTACTCAATGTCAGAATTGCTGTCAATTTTTACCCATGCCTCATGTGAGAATTAATCCACGAAGAATTCGACCATTGCAGATTTGGCAAATGGATGTTACCCATATTCCATCCTTTGAGAGACTTCAATATTTTCATGTTTCTATTGACAGCTATTCTGGAATCATTTTTGCCTCCCCCTTATCGGGAGAAAAGACAACATATGTTATCCAACATTGCCTTGAGGCCTAGAGTGCCTGGGGAAAACCTAAAATTCTCAAGACTGATAATGGACCAGCTTATACTTCTCAAAAGTTTGGACAATTTTGTCGCCAAATAGAGGTGACCCACCTGATGGGCCTTCCATACAATCCTCAAGGACCAGGCATCATAGAACGGGCTCATCAAACCCTAAAATCTTATCTAATAAAACAAAAAGGGGGAGCCGAGGAGGCTTTACCCTTAGTGCCCCGAGTAACCGCTTCTATAGCACTCTTTACTCTTAATTTTTTAAATTTGGACAGTCAGGGCCATTTGGCTGCTGACCGTCATTGCTTAGAGCCTGATAGGCCAAAGGAGATGGTCAAGTGGAAGGATGTCTTGACTGGCCAATGGAAAGGCCCGGATCCAATTTTAATAAGATCCAGGGGAGCTGTTTGTGTTTTTCCGCAGGAAGAAGACAATCCATTTTGGCTACCAAAGTGACTGACACGAAGGCTCGTGACAACTGAAGATGACCCCCCAAAAGATGTTTCCAGCCCTAATTTGGATCCTTCAGATTTGGGTTCCTAGTATATGGGGGGAACAATGATGGGCTATATTATCTGCTTTTCCTAAACCCATACCTGTTAGACATGATGCCGTGGTGTTTCCAAAATTTTTTACAACCAACAAAACCATGGGGTTGCCTTATCTTCTGTATGATGAACCCACACCCCCCTGGGGGAAAATTGCTCCTTACCTGAACGGGGCTATCTCTGCTTTCAGATTAATGAGACAGGAAACTGTATAACTCTCTCGAAGAGAGCCTTGGGGTGGTTTTATGACAAGAGAAGCTGGGTTAAATTAACAACTAAAAAGAATAATAATGAAAAGGATAATAGTTATGCTAATGAGTTCTCACAGTCCTTTTTGCAACCGGCCATTTGGATAAATGGAACATTTTTATCACCCGACTTTACTGATGGGGAGCATCCCCATCAACCTAAGGTCTCCCCCTTTTGTAGTCAAGAAGATGAGGGAGTTGTTCTGCCCTGGTCTGATTGTCAATCCAGAGTAACACGATGGGCAGATACCAATGAAACCTTTTCCTTTTCACTCAATATGTTGGTGGATCCTGGAGCTGACTCGGTGATGAGAGAGGGCCCTTTTCTACAGTGCCATGGTATGAATCCCTTCCACAAATGGCTACTTTGTGGGATTAATGGCAGTTGTACCGACCTCAACTCCCTAGCCTTTCTCCAGGGCAGAGCTGCAGGAAGGGCATCCTTTACGGGAATTATTAATGGAACTATGGTGAAACAGGGTTCAGATCAGGCCCCTCGGTTGACAAATGCTACTCAGTTAATTACTGGAGTTAACAAGACTATTGTAAATCAAACGGTATTTTCACCTACCCCAGTGTGTGTCTTTCCCCACTTCCTGTTTATTCTTTCAAATTCCTCATTTGAAAACTGCACCAATGATTCATGCATGATGTCTCAGTGTCGGGCTGTTGGACAAGCTAAGCGTGCCATGGTTGCCAGGGTGCCACAATGGGTCCCTGTTCCTGTTGAAACCCCTTCTACCCTATCATTATTCAGACAAAAAAGAGACTTTGGTATAACTGCAGCCATAGTGACGGCGATATCAGTTAGTGCCATTCAGCTATGGCTGCTGGGATTTCTATGGCAACCAAAGTCCAAACAGATACAGCTTTAAATCAGCTATCCACTACAGTGGCAGAGGCGGTCAACCTCCACACTTCTACGAGTGCTGAATTGAAAGGCGGATTGATGATTGTTAATCAGCGCCTAGACTTGGTAGAAGAAAGGTTAGATATTCTCTTTCAACTGGCACAATTGGGATGTGAAAGAAATCTGGGAGCACTCTGTATTACTAGTGTTCAATATGAAAACTTTACTTGAACAGCTAATTTGTCCAGACAATTGTCTCGTTACCTAGCAGGAGAATGGTCAGAAGGATTTGATGAACTTCTCGAGAAGTTGCGAGCAGCAGTGGCAGCCATCAACTCAACGCGTGTGGACCTTTCACTGACTGAAGGACTCTCCTCCTGGATTTCTTCGGCCTTCTCCTTCTTTAAAGAGTGGGTGGGAGTAGGCCTGTTTGGTACAACCCTGTGTTGCGGATTAGTGTTCATACTCTGGTTGGTTTGCAAGCTCAGAGCTCAACAGAAACGTGACAAGGTCGTTATTGTCCAAGCACTTGTGGCCCTAGAACAAGGTTCATATCCCAAAATCTGGATGTCTATGTTAAGGAAATAGCCAGCAAACAGATCCCTCAGCCGTTGCACCCCAAGGGATCAGCCCATTGCACTGGGTCAGTGAGGGGTCTTGGCCTGGCTGGTCCTTGTCTGTGTAGCTCTGGTACCTGAATATTGAGGCAAACAGCCCTTACACCCCTGGGAGATGGCTCCATTGCACAGGGACCGGTGTTTACATCTCTTTCTGTCTCCCTTAGCCCTTACACCCAGAGGACTTGTGTCCATTACACCTGGTAGGGTTGGGAAGACTGTACTGAATGATGCTACTACGCCTCCGGGCCAGCTGCCATTGGTCCCAAAGATGGGAATAGGTTGACGCCATAAGCCAGAAGCGCATCACTAGCTGTGAGTCCACCCCATGACAGGCCTTGCGAGTGGCCACAACCTGGGGCACACATTCAGAGAATGCCACGTGTGGGTGCACAACCCTCGCTGCCTAAGACAGGGAACTCACTTTTCATCGGTGCTGGTTATAGATTCACGTCAGCTAGCCTAAGACACGGGGCATTGGCCAGTGCCTGTGATTCTTATTAAAACTAAAAGGGGGGGATGTGGAGAGCCACGGTGAGCAGTGACAGTATTCGCCATTATAAGATGGCACTGGCATCTGCTGCTCTCCCAAGTTTACTGATTAACTGCCCATTGTGCAAGTGGAGAATGCGCGCCAAGTCACGGCCCATTCTGGGGCGTAAAATGCGCTTCTGGGCAAGCAGCCAACCAGAAATGTACACGCCACTCGAGGGTGTATTTAAGCAGTGCCTTTTCGGGGCCCGGGGTCTTCCTCTTCACATCGTAATAAAGAATTGCTGCAGAAGGATCCTGGTGTCCGCGTGCATTCTTGCTGGTGAGATAATTGCGCAGGTCACAAGAATTGTTGTTGTCTAAAGGAAATCCTGGGACAAAGAGTGGAGCAGAGACTGAAGGAAAGGCCTTCCAGAGACTACCTACCTGGGGATTCATCCCATATGCATCCACCAAACCCAGGCATTATTGTTGATGCCAAGAGGTGCTTACTGACAGGAGCCTGATATAGCTGTCTCCCGAGAGGCTCTGCCAGAGCCTGACCAATAAAGATGCAGATGCTCACGGCCAACCATCAGACTGAGCATGGGGACCCCAATGGAGGAGTTAGGAGAAGGACTGAAGGAGCTGATGGGGTTTGCAACTCCATAGGAAGAACAACAATATCAACCAACCAGACTACCGAGAGCTCGCATGGACTAAACCACCAACCAAAGGGTACACATGGAGAGACCCATGGGTCCAGCTGCATATGTAGCAGAGGATGGCTTTATCTGGCATCAATGAGAGGGTAGGCCCTTGGTCCTGTGAAGACTTAATGTCCCAGTGTAGGGGAACGCTAGGGCCATGAGGCAGGAGTGGGTCGGTGGGTAAAAGGGCACCTTTATAGAAGCAGGGGGAGGGTGAGAGAGATAGGAAGTTTGTGGAGGGGAAACTAGGCAGGGGGATAAGATTTGAAATGCAAATAAATAAAATGACTATTAAAAATTTTATAGAGTTCCATATAACATATTTTTATCATATTCAGTTCCTCTTCTCAATTCCTCCATGACATATTCCCAATCTCCTGCAAAGTTGTCATATTGTCTTTAGACCGTTTAGTTCAGTTTTTGTTCCTGAGTATTAGGGGGCAGGAGGCAATCTTCTGGAACATGGTTAACCTACAAGGGTATATCACAGTACCACCCCCCCCAACCCCCCGCCCCAGCTGTCAACTGCCAACAGTTCCTCAGCTAGGGACGGGGTATTATACCCAGCTGCCCTTTCCTTTTTAGGATTTGATTTGGCTTAATCTTGCACAGTTCTTGTGAATGCTGTCACAGTTACTGTGAGTTCATATGTACAGCTGTCTTGTCAAGTCAGGAAAAGAATTCCCTACAGTCATTGACCACCTATGGTTCTTACAAGCTCTCAGGCCAGAAGCTTGGGAGAGAAGCATGTGCTATTGATATCCCATTTGTGGCTACTAGTTTTTAAGTTGAGTAAGAAGGATAATATATTTGATTCATGGAATTTATCTTTTTCAGATGAGAAGTAGATATTAACAAAAGATGGAGGTTCATGTGTATTTCAGAGTCAGATGTTCTGTTCTAAGGAACTTCAATTACAGCTGTTGTTTTAGAATAAGTTCTTTGAGTTTTGATAAATGAACATGTCTCTGTACCATTAATATGATCAGGATTTAAAACAATTTTTCTACCAATTCTCTTTCTCATACAAACACAAACCAAATAAATAATAGACAGTCAGACAGTTAGACATATAGATAGATAGATAGAATGTTATTGTCACTTCTAAAGTTCCTTACTCTGGCCTGTCTGTAGCTGACCAATTCTTAATAATTCTTTTTCCCCCCCTCTCTTCCCCCCCTCCCTCCCTCCCTCTTTCTTTTTTCACCTCTTACTTTCTTTCTGTGAGGGATATATGCTAGAGGCCAAAATTAGGTGTCTGCCTCCTTCTTGCCACTCTAACCTTTAATGGAAGATCTAGTCTGCAGAGCAGGGAGCTCTCTGACGTCTGCACATAGGGAAAATGAAACACACCTAACAGGAGACATATTGGTTTCTTCTTGAGTATTGAAAACCTTAATGATCATGATGGGAGATCTCTACTATATAAATACCAGCCAACCTCAGTAGCCCTTGGTTTTAATTCTCTTAGAAATATTGAAGGTGTTCTTACACTGATAAATTATATTTCATAATTTTTGATTTCTTCTTCCATTTTTGACATAAAACACAATTTATTTCTTAGAAATTATTTTTAAACACAGATCACTCTTATTTCTATCATAATCTCCAGATTATTAGTTTAGGCTTTAGCTTCAAAAACAGATTTATCAACATTTTGAAATTAGTTTGTGTGTATTAAAGCTACTCGTTTTTGTTTTCAGATTGATGGACAACTATTTGAGTAGTGCTTGTTAAACATTTATTCTTGGACTGATAATTTAGCTCAGTGGCAAAGAACTTGTCTAGCTGACACAACAACTTTCTAGGAAAAAGGTGAGAGTCATGAAACACATATAGCTGTTTGACAAAATACCAACAAGGCTGATCCACATGCTGTGATTGTTGACCTGATGCTGTTTACTTTCACTTTGAGTGTCTGTGTGTTACACTCTTGAGGGGCTGTTAGTACAATGATTCACCCATATCTTCTATGACAAAATCATTTCTGTATCTCCCTGAGAAAGTCCTGAAAGTACTACCTCCTGCACTCAAGGAAGTAACCTCAGTGGAATTGGGAGTCTTCTCAAATGCCTTGTTGCAAAGTAAATTCATGAAACTAAATAATAAGAATAGTATGAACTCAGAGGAGGCTGATAAGGTTCAGAAGGAGAGGAGAAATGACAGCAGATCAAAGCAGAACACTCCTTTTGCAGTGTATTTAGAATTTCTTAGAATTATACTTTCTAAGATAAAAGACCATGCATATGAAGTCCCTAGTAAGAACTCAGCAAAAAAAATCTAGAATGACTAAGGTAATATAGCAGCTGAATGGCTGATACAATAACAGTATAAAAGGAGGTAAAAAGAATAAGGTATTGGGACTTGTCATTCTTGGAAACACTGGTTTGCACCAGATTATTGTAATATTAATTAACTTAGAAACGAGCAATTCTTGTATTAAACTAATTCTTATAAGATCATAAATATAAATAACAACTACAATAATTCCTAAGCCTATGCCAATTTGAAACTAATATGACTGACCATTAAAAGTTAACAATATACTGCTTAAAACAGAGTGATTTTACTGGACTATCTGTTTTCGACCTAACCATCTTTAAACCGCAAAGTGCTGCCAGTCTGAGAACAGGCTGTTGTATGCTTCCTTGCTTAAACTTAAATGATTTATAAAATTTTAGAGATAAGGATATGGGGTTTATGATAACAAAAGCTTTCTAACTGTGCTTAACTTGTAACCCTGGATATACTAGAAAAATATGTATCTGTGTGATACCAACATTCCTGAGATTAAGGGCAGAAACTCAGTAGTTGAAGGTAGGCCAAGCCTAGAAAGCCAAACATTATTTTAAAACCAAATAAAAGGATTGTAGATATTGCTCAGTGGTATGGAGCACCAGCTGATCTTATAGAGGATACAGGATTAACTTCCAGAACGACTTTGTGCTTCAGAACTATCTCTAATTACAGTTCCAGGAGATCTGAATATTTGGCTACAGAGCCTCTGCACAAACTAAAAGCATGTGTTCACACATGCATATACAAGCAAAAGACTCATGCACATGAAGTAAATTAATGAAAGTACTTTAAAATAGCAAATAAAACAATCTTATATTCCAGTGTCTCTCTGAGTCTGATAATTTCTCAGATAACATACTTTCCTATTTATCTAAGATGTTTATCCTAAATATCCCAAATGTTACACTTTATTAAAGTTTGGCACTTAAAGTTTTGGTAATCCAGATTTTTAATAATTTTAATTCTCGAGTATTTCTAAATTTCAATATAATCATTAGACTCATTTGGCAAATTCACCAACCTCAACTAACCTTAAATCACAATCACATTGATGCACAGAGGAGAAATCTTTATGAAAGTATAAGTTATCATAGAAACTTAGTATTTTCAAATTCATATACATAATTTTTATCTAAGAAGGAATGGCTACAGTGCTTTACACCAAAGCCATTAATTTAATCTTACTGACTTGAATTTTCTCAGTACAGAATTGTTTGTAGTTGAAAGAATTCTGGTGATGAAGGAAATAAACCAAGTCTCAATCGGAGCAAAGCTAGTTAGTATTAACCAAAAAGAAGCTAATATTACAAAGAATTTGAAGAATCAGTCCAATATCATTTGATAAAGGTGCAGAAAACAAAGTATCACCTTAATTATACAAAAATCATAAAACTATGTAATATACAATGAAGAATGATAAATAAAATCACAAAAGTAGAAAATTCCAAATAACAGAGATAGAGACAATTACAACACAGTAAGAACCAGAGAACTCAAAAACCAATATTTGATTCACCATTCACCACAAACATCCAAAAACATAGCAACTTCTATTTCATGGCAAGGATCTGAGACAGTTCAGTTCATTTTAGTACATCTAAAATAGTTTGATTATGATGCTTTTTTTTTATAGGGTTTTATGGTACTATCCTGTTTGGGATATTTGCAGACATATGTGTGTTTTATAATGTAGGGATCTTATAGAGTCCAGAGTGCTCACTATTAGAACAACTAAAAAATGGGGTGCAGATCTAAACAGAGATTTCTCAATAGAGGAATCTCAAATGGCTTAAAACACTTAAAGAAATATTCAGCATCTTTAGTCATCAAGGAAATGTAAATCAGAACTACTGTGAGATTCCGTTTCATAAGTGTCAGAATGTCTAAGATCAACAGTACACGTGAACACTAATCCAGGTGAGCATGTGAAGCATGGGGAACACTCCTTCATTTCTGGAGTGAGTACACATTTGTATTGCTGCCACTATGGAAATCAATGAGGCAATTCCTCAAAAAAATATGGGAATAAACTACTATAAGATACAGCTATACTGAAGGACTCCATCCTATCACAAGGAGACTTGATCAACCATGTTAATTGTTTCTCTATTCATAATAGCCTGAAACTGGAAACAGCCTAGATATGCCTCAAACAAAGAATCAATGAAGAACATTTCATGTGATTCATTTTCACAATGGAGTATTACACAGGTGTTAAAAAAATCATAAAATTTTCAGGAAAGTTGATGGAACTAGAAAAATGTATCCTGAGTGAGATAACTAGACTCAGTAAGACAAATATGATATGTGCTCACTTATAAGTAGATATAAAGCCAGGCAGTGGTGGCACACATCTTTAATCCCAGTACTTGGGAGGTAGAGGCAGGTGGATTTCTGAGTTTGAGACCAGTCTGGTCTACAGAGTGAGTTCTAGGACAGCCAAGGCTACGCAAGAGAAACCCTGTCCCGAAAAACACCAAAACCAAAACCAAAACCAAAACCAAAACCAAAACCAAAACCAA
>NW_021604566.1:17228044-17278189 GCF_004785775.1 Grammomys surdaster
CAAAACCAAAACCAAAACCAAAACCAAAACCAAAACCAAAACCAAAAAATCCAACAAAACAAACAAACAGAACAAGAAACCAAAAAGCCAGGAGATAAAATCAAAAAGCTCTTAAGTAAATAATAACCATAGTAAAATTTAAGGACCTACAAATTCTAAATAATATGGATGTCTTACAGAGGATACATGGATCTCCCTGGGAAGGAGACACAGGTTAGATTTTGCAGGTATACTGGTAACAGGTACAAATGGGAAGAAGAATGATCAGTTGGGAGGAGATGAAGGGAGAGAGTACAGGAAAAGACAAGTGGGATTAGAGGGCATTTGAATCCCAGGAATCTATGAGGGTGATCCTAGAAAGGAATCATATTAATAAAGTATATGGAACCTGAACTGGTAAGCTTTTGTAACCAGGAAAGACTTTAAGAGGTGAGACTAGGACACCAACCCAGCCAAAAAGTTGTTGACCTACAATCTATCCTGCCTGCAAGATGTGCTGGGGCAATCAAAGCACACAACTTGTGGGAGTGAGCAACAGATGATTGGTCTAATTTGAGGTCCACATCATGAGAGGAAGCCCATGCCCAATATTGACTGAATAACCTGAACCCAGATGCTGGATAGATCAGAGACTTAGGATAGAAGAAAGGAAAACAATGAAGCAATTCCTGATGTTATTCTGCTATACATATAGATCTGTGCCTAGCTAGCTCAGTCATCATCAGAAGGGTCTCTGCCTACAGCTGATGAGAGCAGATGAAGAAACCAACCATCAAGCATTAGGCAGAGAGAAATCTCAATTTGGAGATCTCCATTGGGTCCCTCTTCTTTGATCTCAGGAAACCCTGTGGAAGAAGAAGGGAAAGAATTGTAAAGATCAAGGACACCAAGAGAACATGACCCACAAAATGAAGTAAACAGGGCTCATAGGGGCTCATAGAGACTAAAGTGGCCATAAGGTAGCCTTCATGAGTCTGTACTAGGTATTGTGCATATATATTATGATTATATTGTCTGGTGTTCTTTGTCAAACCCTGCTAACAGTGGGAGCAGGGTTGTTTCCGATTTTTTCACCTGCTTTTGGGTTGCCTTGCCAACTATGGTATGAGGATTATTGCCTAGTCTTATTGTATCTTACTATATGCCATGCTTGTCCTGTCACTGGGAAGCCTATTCTTTTCTGAAAGGAAACAGGAATGGATTTGGGAAGAGGGATAACTCGATATAAGTAGAGGGAGATGAAATTGTAGTCAGGATTTATTGAAAAAAAAGAAAATAAAATTTGATTCAAAAATTTAAAACATTTTAAAAATTGAGAGTTTTCAGCCATGAGTTTCAATTATGCAATTAATTTCTTCACTTTATATATGCTAGACAAGTATTGCCAATGAGCAATACTTACAGCTCACTTTCTTCAAATACTTTAAAACTCCCTACCCTACTGTTTCTTTCCTTTTATGCTTTTTAAAGCAGCACAAAAATCATATATTTCCTTTGGATTATAGATCTCAAAATTACTGTTGGAATTTTTATCTTGTCTGTTTTCTCGCCACTCTTAGAAGTCTGCATGGCTTTAAGAAGCCAAGAAATTTACATTCACATCCATACTATTTTGTGCACTTTTGCTTAATCTTGAGCAAAATAATAGGCTGTTTTATTATTTCCTTTAGGTACAAAAAGGAGGTAGGAAGATGTCAGCCAAGGCTCTGGTGATGCTAGGGAGCACTTTTGATAGAGACTTCCCACAGAGAACACCTTGAGTTCACTAGTTTTGCAGAGAAGAGCATGGACTAGACCAAAAGAAGTCTATAGAAGGTGGGCCCAGAGATGCAAAGATGAAGAAGAGAAATGAAGAACAAGTCAGGGATTAGAGAGATACCTGACAATCTTGCACCTAACACTCTGGAGCTCTATTCTCTATTGTCATTTCATATTAAACACATTCACAGCATGTCACTGCTGTACGTTGTATCATTCACTCATTAGGAGCATCTGTCCTAGATCAGACAAGATTGTTCACTGTAGTGCCTTCATTTCTCTGAACTTAGCACCCTAATGTTTAGGGTTTATTTTTCATTTGTTTTTGTTTGTTTGGTTGGTTGGTTTTTTGTTTTGTTTTGTTTTCTTTTCTTTTAAGAGCTGTTTAGGAAAGAGGCTTTAGATAGCCCATAGTTGCTTTTGGCAGGGATATGTACTCAACATTTTGTGACTTGATCTCAACAGTGAGACAGAGAAACTCATAAGCTACAAAGTGTTTGGGATGTTAACCAGTATTTCTGATGGTTTGGTTTTGTTAGAATGAGTCCAAAGATGCTTTAGACTTTAGAAGACCAGGAGGTTTCTATAATATTCTATATCTCTGAAAGCTAGATAAATCAGATTGCCTTCTCATTTCTACTACAGAAGTTCAAAAGCTTGTGTTTGTGCTTAAAATCATCATTAGAAGCACACTCCTGCTTCTTTAGATTATGCACTTTAATACAATTTGATAAGTTAACATAAGGTGGATTCTGAAAATAGTTTTCTATAACACTTAGGAAGCACAAGACACACTGGGTACTGGGGAAAATGTGACCAATGGATAGGAACTTAAGGTATAATATACTCTTCAGCAGGAACTTTGTTGTAAATACCATGCAGAGTAGTGTGGTAGGAAGTGCGTTGTGTAGAAGATTCTATAAAGAAGTGATAAAACTTAGCCATGAAGACATACAATGAAGGGCACTTTCTACCATTCATCCACTCCTATGGCTATTGCACTCTCCCAGAAGGAAATCCTTGGCTCCTCATAAATCCTTGGCTCACTTTCTTCAAATACTTTTAAAGAATTATTATCCATGTTCCTCTTTCAGTCATGGAATTTTAGCATACAAAGTAAAGCTAAAATTCTCTGAGGAACTCCCAAAGAAACTAGTATGCATGAATTAGCCATATCTAAAACTGTCTTCAATTTAATAGTCTCATGTCTCATACTGATTTCCAAAGTTCCAAATTTTCTGCCCCTATGCCAAAGGAGACCTTGCTTTCCAGATACCTCCTGGAGTGTTGTATAACTTTTACTTGAGCCAGGCCTGTCTCTCTAAGAAACTACTTTCTAATACTACTAACATATTTGCATTGTTGACCTTAGTTACATTGTTTCCTTTCTTCCTCATCTTCATTTCCCTCTGCTGAAAGCTTCCAGGATTTACAATTGAATGTTATACTGGTTGCATCTCAAGATCTAATGAGTTAGTCTTCAAACTTCCTTAGGAGTCTGATTTTTAAGCAAAATTCTAAAAAAGAAAAAATTAAGGTTTCATTCTTAATCTAATTGATGAAGAACAAGAAAAATTATAAGAATGAAATCTTGATTGCCTAACACCTAGTATTCAATATAATATGGTAACCTCAATTGCTTAGATCCTTATTTGGAAAATAATTGAAAAATGTAAGATATAGAAAAGGTGATCTACACGTTAAAAGTTAGGTGATATTTCCTACTGTTAGGGTCACGTTATCATATTTGTCCACCAGCCATTACATTCAAGATTTTATGTATTTTTCCATAGAACTCTTTATCTAATGCTATAAAATATGTAAACAAGACATTTCACACTTTGTCCCATATAATTTTCAACTTATCTCTTAAACTGATGTATTAACAACCACTGGAATCAAGGCTGTATAGCTCAGATGTGCTCAGATAACCTGACTCTTTGGGTGATTGGATACTTGTACAACCAAGAGTCCCTAGCAAAAGTTACTTTGCTTAATTTCTGAAAATGTTGGCTTTCTTTCACTCCTTTGGTAAAAAATATGGATTACAATGATCATTGACACCAAAAAAGCTGTATAAATTCACATTTAGAGAATATTTAAAACAAGTCTAAATATTTCCAGAAGAGTCTACATATTCAGTCAAAGGGAAACCAGTACACATGGGGTCCTAGGTAAAACTATAGCATAGGCCGTCATCTAGGACAAGACAGATAATTTAGCTCACACAAAATCATCTTTTACTATAGTAGCATTACAGTAGAACCTTCCACGGGCAGTAAGATATCTAGCCATATTAGGAAGGGCAATTGTTTTCTTCAGTTCCTCAGTTTAAGTATAAAAATACTCTAGAAACTCTGTCCAGAGATACTCAGAATTGCTTAACTGCATATTTGGTTATCTGATGGCTCAGTCAAGGTGACTTATTAACCACCATAGTTGCTGCATAGAAATACTGTGACAGGTAAAGTGTTTGATATTAGTTAATCTTAAAAGTTAGATGAGTTAGGGCTTGTATGATGACTCAAAAGGTAAGTGTATGTTAACCAAGCTTGACATGTTCAATCCCCAGGACTAGCATATTGGAAGGATATAATCAACTCTCACAAACTGTCCTCTGACCTCCACACAAAGGCCATGGCAGGCACTTGCACATGAGCATATGTGTGTGCAGTCACACACAAAACATAGCAGCCATTAAATAATTTATATATTGTAAAGAATCAGTACAATTTTGGCCTTACATGAGAAATTCAATTCTTATTTGCATAAAGATGTCTCTAAAGTCTAAACCATTTTATTTGACAAGAGAGGGCCACAATTACATCTTCAAGTCATGAAAGAAAATACCATTCTGAGTGATATAAGAAAAGGGAATTGAATACACATTCATCACCACAGTCACTGATGAACATGGCAGGATAGCAAAGACATCTGAGTTAACATGGCTTCTCACAATGTCTGCAAGAGAAATATACTGTTTCACTTTGGCAAGACAACTTTATATGTCAAAAAATGTTCACAGATAATGTCTTAGAGTTTAAATAGTTTTCTCTTTTATGCTTCATGTTTTTCTAAAATTGATCCATGTTACAAGACATTTAATAATGCAACAAAAGTCAACATGTGTTTTTATAATGAAGTATATAACATAAAAATAATATAATGATGTAATATTAATATGGCAAATTATATAGTATAAATTTTTCATATTATTAGATTTAAACCACATTTCAAATATATTGACAATAGTTTAATATACAGAAAAATATAGTTTGTAAATGCTATATATGTCATATAATTATGTATCCACATTATGTTTGTTATAGCAGTCACAGCTGTACCATTAATGTAAGCATGCTCAATCAAATTGTCCAAGGTTTTATTTATGTATTTTAGTTACAAAATGGTGAATTTTTTTACATTTGGCATTAGACTTGAACTGGCTTTTAGAGGAAATGAATCTAGGGAAACATATCTACTGTGCACACATTGTAAAATAATAAGATGACTTTGGATGAAAAATCCAATCTGTCAATTTACAGATAATGAAAAATGAAAAATGCCTGGAATTATGTGACATCTCAGGTGGGGATTCCCAAAATTTCAAGTACCAGTTTCCTTGTTTAAAAAAAAAAAAGAAAAAGGAGATGGAAAGTGATAAAGAGAAATGGATGTGCTTTCAGTTTGGCTAAAACAAAGAGAAAAATGTGCAAAGCAAGCACTGAAGACAGGTTAGTCTTCTGAGACCCACATTTTGTATTGTGTACACTCAAACAAAAGGCTCTGGTAATATTGTAATTAGTAGCTTATTTCCTTTATGTGTACATTATGCACCTTTCTCCAAATAATGCATATTGCAACTTCAGAACACCTCACCACTCTAAGTTTATCAGGCTACCAACATTCCAATCTCTGAAAAATAGTATAAGTTTCCCTGCCACTAATTACAAATTTATGCAGTTTCTATTCAAGTGTATTCTGAATACATCTACGTTTAAAGAATACAGCACCAATCTAACCTGAACAAGTTATAGTTTACACTTTCATAGTAAAACCAAATTGTGTGTACTAATAATCTTTTAAGGAAAATTCTGTTTAGTATCTCATACTCACTCATAAATGATGTGTATGTGCGTAAGCTTACACGCAATTAGACGTATCACGAGAAGTGACATGTGTAGAAGGGAAAGTCAATATATGACTAAATCTATCAACCAAAGTAGACAGCTGTTATTACCATGACCCTTAGTAACCCTGAGAACACAGGGGTATAACTACATCTGTTTTCTGCCTTGACAATAAACATTTTAAGACCATCGACTATATTTCTCTTCCTGGGTCCCCGTTGTGGGGAACACTGGAGAAGGTTTTCAACTACCAAGCCTCCCTCTAATCTTCTACTGAACTTTAAGTTCTCAGCCATGGAGATCTTACAACCCAAACAAGCAAGCCAAATCAGCCACCAAGTGAGTCTGCGCAACAGAACTCTCATCCCTGAAGGAACAGCCAGAGCTCATCCCTCTCCTCTGGCTGGAGGCAGATCTTTCCCTTTGCCCTCCATCTCAGCAGTTTCAGGGGACTCCCAGTGGTGCCTGAGAGTCCAAGGGCCTGAGAACTAACAGTTCTGGCTGCCTTTTGGCCCAGGGACACCCAACCCAAAAGCTCTGGCTCCAAGTGAGACCCCAGACTACGCTCTTCCCACCCCAAGTGGAGCCCCGCTCGGTGACAGAGTGGAGTAAACACAGTCAAATACTGAGGTGGGACCCATCATCAACCCAACAGGTCACATGCACACTGCAACCCCACAAAGGACTAAAAGCCCTTCCCTGCTATGTCTTTACTCAATCAATGAAGCCAACAGTAGAGAAAGCTTCTATGTAGCTACTACTTTCATGTAATAAATGTGGATGCATGTATATTGTTGACATAAGTTCTCAGAATGAAATATACATTCTACAAGCCTATTTGACCTACAATTATAAATTTACACAATTTATAGGATTAAAAATTATTCTTCACAGTTATAAATTTCAATGTTTGTGGAAATGTGGAAAGTTGGAATATTGTAGTTTGAGAGTCAAGTTATTTTGGATGATCTCCTAGTTCTTAATTGCCTATCTCTTTGTGTGACCTAATATCCTTGTAACATTTAGGTAAATCCTTTTATAATGTATAAACAGATTCCTAGATTCCACCACTGTCACCACCACCACCACCACCAACAACAACAACAAAACCCATCATGTGAGACTTACAGCTAAGATATCCTCTGCCAAAACCCACATGTTTAATACTTTTATTTAAAAAACATGAAATGTGTATTTTTATGATTTTTTTTGTTCAATTACTATAAAAATTTCATGAAACTGCTATCATATGGAAGCAAGGAATTTCATGGAACTTAAATGTGCTTTGCCAGTCCATTGTCACTCATATTGGATTGCAAAATAAATTTTTTAAATTGAATACACTGGGTTTGTTTGTTTGTTTGTTTTTTGCTTTTTCTTGCTTTGCTCAAATCAACTTTACTAAAGGTTGGCCAAACATGCTTTCAACAGTATGCTACTGACTCACCTTGCTAGTATTTTGTGAATAATTTTTACATTAATATTTAAAAGAGAAAGAATGTTTGTTAAAGCTTCACTTTCTGTTGACATTCTCATAGTTTTGGACATCAGGATATAATTCCCCACCCACTCTTCAGGTCGTTTTATTGTTGTTGCTGTGTACTTATTGACTTTACTCCAATGATCACAAGTGTATGTAGTCAATGTCCTCACCGAACAGGATTCCACTGTGCTTTCCTAATACCTGGGCAAATGTTTCCAGATTTGCTTAGCAGTGAGGCGTATATTGAGGCACAGCACCTATCCCACTGTCTGATGGGCATGACATTTTCACACAGAAAATATCCCTTAAAGCTGATTTGAATATTCTGATACCTCTCTGTACCTTGCGGGTAATACAAGCAATGTAAGTGAAGATCTTAATTTCCATGTGTTGTGACATTCCTAAAATTGCATAGTAGACAATACATCTCAACTTTTCAAGAACTTTTTTCAGCTTCTTTTTGCTCCAATTGTTCTTTCTTCCTCACACAGCTGCAATGTAGAATAATTGAAGTGATTCTTTTTAGCAAATACCTAAAGAAAAATACTGCCCAGATCCAGATCAGAGATATATAAAGTAAATTTTATCTTTGTGGCTGGATTTTTCTAGCATAATTCTAATTTGAATGCATACCAGACAAAGATTCTGCAGATATAGAGGTATTTAAGAAGCTCCCACTTATTTGTTCTCAAGAAAATGAAATATGTGATCCTAGGATATTTCATGAATCTTAGGCTTGGTCTTCAAAGGCTTTTACTGGACTTGGAAGGAAAGAGAATGATAGGACCAGGAAACAATAAACATTACAAAGCCCACTTATCTAGCTCATACATACATACTGACAAAATAAATAAATAAGTACGTAAATATATATATATAATAACAAACCCAACTATCACTGTTTAGGCTTTATTACATAAATTTATTGTAATTAATTTATTTTCATTGTGTTACTTATGTACTATACAGATATTTATATTAATTTTACAAAATTATATTGCATACTCTGAGATAATTCCATTATAGTGTCTCTATGTAGCATATTAATTCTTCCTTTCTGAGCTAATATTTTTAATAAAAAATTAAAATTTTAATTTTGTACTTGATTTGCTATTGTGTATTATGAATTCTAATTAATGAAAAAGAGTTTTTGAGTGACAAAATGATAAAGAATGTCATAGTTTATAAAAGGTACACTGGGTGGTGGTGGTGCACGCCTTTAATCCCAGTACTTGGGAGGCAGAGGCAGGCGGATTTCTGAGCTCGAGGCCAGCATAGTCTACTGAGTGCATTCCAGGACAGCCAGGGCTACACAGAGAAACCCTGTCTAGAAAAAAAAAGAAAGAAAGAAAGAAAAAAAGAAAGAAAGAAAGAAAGAAAGAAAGGAAGGAAGGAAGGAAGAAAGAAAGGAAGGAAGAAAGAAAGGAAGAAGAAGAAAAAAAGAAAAGGTACATGAATGAAATTATCCTTTAGAAATGCTTTATCAGGAGGCAGACCAAAGACCAAGAGCATGGCATGATTGAGCTTTTGAGACTAGGAAACAATCAGAATCATTGTATAAATAGATTAAAGTTAAAAAAGGAAAGGCAACCACCATAGACAGCGTAATGATGTGCTAGACTTCAGAGAGATCCTTTGAACACATGGACTATACTGATATCTGTATCCTTCCAAGGAGTGATGGGAAATGCTACACAATGTGTAAATGATAAGTACAAGGTATTACAGATGACCATTAACTTATTATAAACTTACCAAAGGGAAGGAATTGTTTTACCTCATGAAAATGTGCTATTTCTTATTATTCTGCTCTAAAAGTGACACCGGATGCATCAAGTGTGCATCTCAAGGTGATATGTTGATTTGCAATTGAATTTTAGACCTATTAGAGAAAAATAAGAAGTAATGTAAACTAATTTTAATCAGAAATATTGATGGAGGCAAAAGAAAAAAGTAATTATAAGTGAAATATACATTTTTCGATGTGTGAAAAGCTTTTGAAATTCTAATGAAATTATCTAAAATATCTAAATAAGTAAGACTTTTCATTACCAAATTATAAAAGATAGTGCTGCTAAATAATTAATTCATTTAAAGTCTGTGTGTAGGTTCAAACCATTCCTATTCAGTATCTCAGATACTCCCACCAGCAATTTCTTAGTGTACTCCTTACTCCACATCCTCACCAGCATGGGCTATCACTTGAGTTTTTGATCCTAGCCATTCTGAATGGTTTAAATGGAATCTCAGAGTTGTTTTGATTTGCATTTCCCTATGACTAAGGACTTTGAACATTTCTTTAATTGCTTCTTAGCCATTCCAGATTCCTCTGTTGAGAATTATCTGTTTATCTTTTACCCCAATTTTAATTGGGTTATTTGCGTTGTTAGTGTCTAACTTCTTGAGTTTGTTGTAAATTTTGGTTATTAGCACTCTGTCAGATGTAGGGTTGGTGACAATCGTTTCTCAATATGTAGGCTGCCATTTTGTCCTATTGGCAGTTTGCTTTGCCTTATAGGAGCTTTCTAGTTTCATGAGATCATGTTTATCAATTGTTGATCTTAGAGTCTGACAACCACTTTGGAAATCAATTTGGTGGTTTCTCAGAAAACTTGGAATAGTTCTACCTCAAGACCCAGCCAACCCACTTCTTGGTGTATACCCAAAAGATGTAACACCATCCCACAAAGACACATACTCTTTAGCAATAATGGTCAGAAACTGGAAACAACCTAGTGGTACATCTATATGATGGAAGACTATTCAGCTATTAAAACAAAGACATCATGAATTTTGCAGGCAAATGGATGGATCTTGAGCATATCATACTGAGTAAGGTAATCCAGTCCCAAAATTACATGCATGATATGTTCTCATTTATAAATTTATATTAGCCATCAAGTATAGGATAGCCATGCTACACTCCACACACCCAAAAAAGCTAAACAAGGATAGCGCAAGTGAGGATGCTTGAATTTCACTTAGAAGGTAGAAGAATATAGTCATAAGAGGCAGATGGAGAGAGGGAAATGTGTGAGAGGGGGGAGGGTAATGGAGATAGTGGAGGGTCAGGTTGGGGAGGGAAAGGGGGGATGGCCAGATGACCATGAGAATGAGCAGAAATCTCCAACTGACAGGTGTGGGAATGTAGGGGGCATCTCCAGAAAAAGACAGACACCTGGGATAAGAGAGGTAACCAAAATCAATAGTGGTATTCTTAGCTGTGACTAACAGTATTGTAGATATGGAACCTGAAGAGGACACTTCCTATAGCAAAGTAGGAATCTCAACGGAGCAGTAGGGACACCAACCTATACACAAAACTTTCAACCCAAAACTTATCCTGTTTACAAGAAATTCAGGGATGGGAGATGGAGCAGAGACTGGGAACAGTCAACCAATAAGTAGTCCAACTTAAGAACAATTTTAACCACAGTAAGTGACTATGGAAGACTTAAATACATCATTGCTCGTTCACAATGTGCCTTCATGCATGGATCCATATTTGTAATACTCTCCCAACATCTGTATCACATCTTCTGTCATTATATCTGTAGTGAATCTGACATGAGAACTGTTTTTTTTATTTCCATAATAAGTTCAGTAAAGTCATCCAAAAGCTTGCTGATATACAATTTTTTGGTACCTGCTTTAATTCTGGTGCTACTTGTATTCATTTATGTGTCCTTTGCATATGAACAATGCATGCTACCCCATAGTTTACCATATACTAGTATTGTATTGAAACCAAATTTTTGGATGAAAATATAAAACTAAATTTTGAAAGCTCTCATACCATTTTGTCAAATTTACTTCCTTCCACAGGGTATTTGTTTACTTTTTACCTAACGTATTTTTTTTTATATCCCAACCATAGTGTTCCTCCTTCCTCTTCTTCCAGTCCCTCCTGCCACCTCCTCTCTTCCTGCTACTATCCACTCCTCCTGCTTCTCTTCCTAACAGGGGAGGCCCTCACATGTATAACAACCCATGGCATATCAAGTTGCAGTAATACTAGGCACCTCTTTTCCTACTATGGCTAGAGGAGACAATCCAGTAAGAGAACAGGTTGCAAAGACAGGCAACAGAGATGAAGACAGCTCCTGTTTCCTCTGTCAATAGTCAAACAAGAAAACCAAGTTATACAACTGTACTATATGTGCATAGGGCCTAGGTCAGTCCCATGCATATACCCTAGTTGGTTGTTAAGTATCTGTAAGCTCCTAAAGGCCCAGGTTAGTTTATTATTTGGATTTTGGGGGAGTTTCTTTGACCCCGTTGCTCTTAAAATATGAACACACACATATACAGTGCCTTGCCTTCTCTTCAGAATTCTCTAAGATTTGTCTAATGTAGGGCCTTGGGCTTTTGCATCTACTTCCATCATTTGCTGGATGAAGGCACTCTGATGAAAATTATATATAATATATAATATTGGATTGGGCACCAATCTATGAGTAAAGCAGAGTATAATTAGGAATCATTTCATTGCTTTTCTTTTCATTTATGTTACATCCTTAGTCTCTGGGCTATCCAAATCTGGTTCCTGGCCCTCCAGGAAATGCTAGAGGTGGGCTTTCTCTCATGGCATGGGGTTCCAGCTGGAACAGTCACTAATGGGCTAGTCACACAGTTTCTGTGCTACCTTTACCCCAGGACATTTTGCAGACAGGACAAATTGTAAGCCAAAGGCTTTGTGGCTCAGTTTGTATCCCAATTCCTCCATTAGAAATATTTTATAGTTATGGGAAATGGACAGTTCAGGGTTTGTATCACCTATTTCTAGGAGTCATTGCAAGGGATAACCTCATAGATTCTTAGGAATTTCCATTATCCTAGGTTTCTAGCTCATCCCAGGGATTCCCCCTGATTCCAGTTGTCTCTTCTCATACTCTCTTTCTATTCCATCTCCCCACCTTTTATTTAATGTGGTAATTTTTGTGTAATAAAACTTAAGAAAATGTTGGAAACTATTTCAAATACCACAAAACTGCAATTCAGTTCTAAATATAAGAACTATAAAGACGGAATTCTCAGCAACATTTAAAAAAATTACATAATACTTGATAAATGTTTGCTTCAGGCAGTGCATCAAATTTTATCAAGGAATACAACTATATAATGAGAGAGTAGCACCCCAAGCCAGTGTGAATAGGCTTTGAGAATGCTTTGATTCAACAGTATTCTAAGTAGGTTTTATACTTCTGTACTCAAATTTGTCAGCCCTAAGCAAAAGCAAAGCTGATTGCAATTGGCAATACTGTATACTAGATAATTCTTATTCACAAAAGTAGTGATAAAATCTAAAGTTTATAGACAGGAAAAGTCTTTAAAGTTTATTTAAGGTACAAATTTAATCAGTATATTAATTTTGTTGATGTTCATTCATTTCCATAGAGACTAATACATTTTTAAGGTACAACTTCTTAACATAAATTATGTGGGCAAGAGCGCCAGATAATTATATATAATTACATATAACCATATGTAATTATATGTATACATATATGCATATATAATACTATTACATCTTATATAATAATTACATATTAAGTATAATATATATCATATATAATATTAAAACTTTACTTTTAGAATTCACCTTTTTACTGTAAGTAAACTTATTTAAATTTATAAATTTCTATTCTATGGAAGCATATAAAATCCTTTACATTCTTAATTCCATAAAGCATATTACTTTATACAATTGCCATAGTGACTCAGAAGGTGACAATTTTCACACCAAAATTAGTTCAGGTGTTCCCTACAGCTGTCTTCACTTGTTTTCTTAGTACCACCTGCTCAGGGATGGCACTGTCCACAGTGAGATGGGCCCTGTCATACTGATCATTAATCAAGAAAATGTCACACACACATACTCAGAGGTCAGTGTCATGGAGACAATTCCCTGTTGAGGTTCTCACTTCAGAAATAACTCTAGTTTGTGTCAAGTTGGCATAAAGTAAGCAGAGTATTCTCCTGGCTTATTTATTCTTTTATATATTTTGCATTTTTCTTGGTCATGTTTCATGGACCTGCACGATTGTCTAGCATGCCAGTAATGAGCATTTCTCCACAGGTTCTGCTTCAGCTCCTGATTCCAGGTTGTTTCCTTGGCTTCCCTTGATGTTGAATTAACTATAACCTGTAAGACAAATAAATCAACTCTTTCCAAAGTTGTTGTTTTGTCAGTAATGGTCAGTATTTGGTCACCATTTATCACAGCAACAGAGACTCAAACTAGTAGAAATGTTCTCAATCCCAAAACACTCCAAAAGCAGAAACCCAAAGAACTAAATCTTCAGAATACTAGACAAATGTCAGAACACTATATTTCAAAAGAATCACTTTCCACAATAGAAGACTAAAATAATCAAATAAACAAACTAAGAAAATTGATTCATATTAGGTAGCTACCAATGTAGAAAACAAAACAGCAATGTGGTAGAGAAATTTAAAAATGTACAGGGAATATCAGAAAGAAAACTGAGATTAGAAAAAGAACCATACAATGTCTAGAAAGAAACAAATAAAACCAAAGTGATCAAATTGAAAAAAAAAATTAAAAAAAGGATAAATGATGGACAAAACCAGAAGAGGGACTAATTTCAGGGTTGAAGAACACAGTCAGTCCAATAATATATTCAGACATATTTAAAGCAAAATAATGTAAATGGCATATCCAAGAACTCTATGATAATTCAACTAACCAAACATAAGCTTGTGGGTTATAAGCAGAAGCTAAGATAAGATAAAAAGTTGTAGGCAATTTATTCAATGAAATTATATTAAAATCATTCACAAACTAAAGAAACAAATTGACATTCAAAGCATAAAGCCCATAGAAGTGTCATAAAATGAATGTAGAAACAGAATAGAAACAAGCTCATACCTGAAGTGAGGAAGAAAGAAACAAATGAATAATTTAGGAAAGGTGTTAAGATAGAAACAATAGAATAAATATAAGAAATAAAATAAACAGTCAAACAAACAAACATAATGAAATAAAATTGATAAAATAAAAACCAATGTGAAATTAAGCTTAAGTCATTAAAGGGGCTATAGAGAACTCCTTGTAATCCAGAAGTTCATTAGAGAATTCATAGAATGGTTGTATATAATAATGCAGAATCCTAGCAGTAAATTTCTAAACTCACAAACTATGTGGCCTAAAAAAAATTAACTCTAGAAGATATAGTTTAAATGGGTCTATGACAAACAGCAATACTAAAGCTATTTTTAAAAAAGCATCTGCAATAAATGGTAATGGTCTAACTGGCTGTCTGTATGTAGAAAAATGAACTAGATCCATATTTGTCACTTTACACAAAGCTCAATTTCAAGTGGATCAAGAACCTCAACATAAAAGCAGATACTCTGAATCTAATAGAAGAGAAACTGGGAAAGAGCCTTGAACCCATTTGCACAGGGAGAAACAGAACTCTAATGGCTCACTCTCTAAGGTCAAGAATTGATAAATAGGACCTCATGTAAATAGAAAGCTGCTATAAGGCAAAGGACATAGTCAATAAGACAAATCAGCAGCCTACATATCGGGAAAAAAACCTTCACCAACCCCAAATCTGATAGAGGGCTAATATCCAAAATATATAAAGAACCCAAGAAGATAACCACCAAAAAAACCAAACAACTCAATCAAAAAAAAAAAATGGGGTATAGAATTAAACTGAGAAATCACAACAGAGAAATCACGAATGGCTGAGAAGCACTAAACAAATGACCAAAGTCCTTAGAAATTAGGGAAATGCAAATCAAAATGACCCTGAGATTCCACCTTACACCAATCAGAATGGCTAAGATTAATACCTCAGGTGACAGCTCACGTTGGTGAGGATGTAGAGAAAGAGGAACATTTCGACATTGCTGGTGGGATTCCAAATTAGTACAACTGCTCTGGAAATCAATCTGAAGGTTCCTCAGAAAATTGGAAATAGGTCTACCTGAAGACCCAGCAATACCATTCTTGGAAATATACCCAAAAGATGCCCTACCATGCCACAAGGACACTTGTTTCACTTTGATCATAGTTGCCATGTTTGTGATAGTCAAAAGCTGGAAACAATTGAGATGGCCGATGACAGAAGAATGGATTCAGAAAATGTGGTTTATTTGATATTAGAATGGCTACTCCAGCTTGTTACTTGGGACCATTTTCTTGGAAAATTGTTTTCCATTCTTTTATTTTGAGGTAGTGTCTGTCTTTGTCACTGAGGTGTGTTTCCTGTATGCAGCAAAATTCTGGGTTCTGTTTATGTATCCAGTCTGATAGTCTACATCTTTTTATTGGAGAATTGAGTCCATTGATGTTAAGAGATATTAAGGAAAAATAATTGTTGTTTCCTATTATTTTTGTTAATGTTGACATTCAACCAAAAGTAATCAAAAAAGATAAGGAAAGACACTTCATACTCATCAAAGGAAAAATCTACCAAGATGAACTCTTAATTCTGAACATCTATGCTCCAAATGCAAGGGCACCCACATACATAAAAGAAACTTTACTAAAGCTCAAAACACACATTGCACCTCATACAATAATAGTGGGGGATTTTAACACCCTGCTCTCTGCAACGGACAGATCATGAAAACAGAAACTAAACAAACACACATTGAAATTAACAGAAGTTAAGAACCAAATGGATTTAACAGATATTTATAAAACATTTCATCCTAAAACAAAAGAATATACCTTTTTCTCAGCACCTCATGGTATCTTCTCCAAAACAGACCATATAATTGGTCACAAAACAGGCCTCAACAGATACAAAAGATTGAAATAATCCCTTGCATCCTATCAGATCACCATGGACTAAGGCTGGTCTTTGATAATGACAAAACCAATGGAAAACCCACATGCACATGGAAACAGAACAATGCTCTACTCAATGATGACTTAGTAAAGGAAGAAATAAATAAAGAACTTAAAGACTTTTAAGAATTTAATGAAAATGAGGAAACATTATACCAAAACTTGTGGGACGCCATGAAAGCAGTGCTAAGTGGAAAATTCATAGCTCTAAGTGCCTAAAAAAGAAATTGGAGACAGCATACACTAGCAACTTGACAGCACATCTTAAAGCTCCAGAACAAAAAGAAGCAAATACACCCAAGAGGAGTAGATGGCAGGAAATAATCAAACTCAGGGCTGAAATCAACCAAGTAGAAACAGAAAGAACTATACAAAATCTCAACAAAACCAGGAGTTGGTTCTTTGAGAAAATCAACAAAATAGATAAACCCTTAGACAGACTAACCAGAGGGCACAGAGACAGTATCCAACTTAAAATCAGAACTGAAAAATGAGACATAACAAAAGAAACTGAGGAAATTCAAAAAATCATCAGATCCTACTACAAGGGCCTATACTCAAAAAACTGGAAAATCTGAATGAAATAGACAAATTTCTAGACAGACGCCAGGCACCAAAGTTAAATCAGGGAGCAAATAAACCATCTAAACAGTCCCATAACCCCTAAAGAAATAGCTGCAGTCACTAAAAGTCTCCCCACCAAAAAAAAAAAAAAAAAAAAAACAGGACCAGATGGTTTTTAGTGCAGAATTCTATAAGACCTTCAAGGGAGACCTAATACCAATTCTCTTCAAACTATTCCACAAAATAGAAACAGAAGGAACAATACCCAATTCATTCTATGAAGCTGCAATCACACTCATATCTAAACCTCACAAAGACACAACAAAGAAGGAGAACTTCAGACCAACCTCCCTTATGAATATCAATGCAAAAATAATCAATAAAATTCTTGCAAACCGAATGCAAGAACACATCAAAACAATCATCCATCATGATCAAGTGCGCTTTATCCCAGGAATGCAGGGATGGTTCAATATTCAGAAATCCATCAATGTAATCTACTATATAAACAAACTCAAAGAAAAAAACCACATGAACATCTCACTAGACACTGAAAAGCATTTGACAAAATTCAACATCCCTTCGTGGTCAAAGTCTTGGAAAGATCAGGAATTCAAGGCCCATACATAAACATAGTAAAAACAATATACAGCAAACCAATAGCCAACATCAAACTAAATGGAGAGAAACTTGAAACAATCCCACTAAGATCAGGGACTAGACAAGGCTGCCCACACTCTCCCTACCTATTCAATATAGTACTTGAAGTCCTAGCCAGAGCAATTAGAAAACAAAAGTAAGTCAAAGGAATACAAATAGCAAAGGAAGAAGTCAAAATATCAGTATTTGCAGATGATATGATAGCATACTTAAGTGACCTCAGAACTTCCACCAGAGAACTCCTAAGCCTGGTAAACAACTTCAGCAAAGTGGTGGGTTATAAAATCAACTCAAACAAATCAGTAGCCTTCCTCTACATGAAAGATAAACAGGCTGAAAAACAAATTAGGGAAATGACACCCTTCACAATAGTCACAAACAATATAAAATATAAAATATCTTGGTGCAAATCTAACCAAGCAAGTGAATTATCGGTATGACAAAAACTTCAAGTCTCTGAAGAAAGAAATTGAAGAAGATGTCAAAAGATGGAAAGATCTCCCATGCTCATGGATCTGCAGGATTAATATAGTAAAAATGGCCATCTGGCCAAAAGCAATCTACAGATTCAATGGAATCCCCATTAAAATCCCAACCCAATTCTTCACAAAGTTAGAAAGAGAATTCTCAAAGATATTTGGAATAACAACAACAACAACAACAAAATAAAACCCAGGATAGAGAAAACTATTCTCAACAATAACAGAACTTCTGGAGGAATTACAATCCCTGACTTCAAGGTGTACTACAGAGAAATAGTGATAAAAACTGCATGGTATTGGTACAGAGACAGGCAGGAAGATCAGTGGAATAGAGTTGAAGAACCAGAAATGAACTCACACACCTATGGTCATTTGATCTTTGACAAAAAAAAAAAAAAAAAAAAAAAAGCTAAAACCATCCAGTGGAAAAAGGACAGCATTTTCAACAAATGGTGCTGGTTCAACTGGAGGACAACATGTAGAAGAATGCAAATCAATCCATTCTTATATCCTTCTACAAAGCTGAAATCCAAATGGATGAAAGACCTCCACATAAAACCAGATACACTGAAACTAATAGAAGAGAAGTTGGAGAAGAACCTCGAATACCTAGGCACAGGGGAAAAGTTCCTGAACAGAACACCAATGGCTTATGTTCTAAGATCAAGAATTAACAAATGGGACTTCATAAAATTCCAAAGTTTCTGTCAGGCAAGGGACACTGTCAATAGGACAAAATGACAACCAACAGATTGGGAAAAGATCTTTACCAATCCCATATCCAATAGAGGACTAATATTCAATATATAAGAAGAACTCAAGAAGTTAGACTCCAGACAACCAAATAACCCAATTAAAAAATGGAGTACAGAGCTTAACAAAGAAATCTCAACTGAGGAAACCTGAATGGCCGAGAAGCATCTAAAGAAATGTTCAGCATCCTTAGTCATCAGAGAAATGCAAATCAAAACAACCCTGAGATTCCACCTCACACTATTGAGAATGGCTAAAATCGAAAACTCAGGTGATAATAGATGTTGGCAAGGATGTGGAGAAAGAGGAACACTTCTCCATTGTTGGTGGGATTGCAAGATGGTGCAACCACTCTGGAAAACAGTCTGGTGGTTCCTCAGAAAATTGGACATACCATTATCTAAGGTCCCAGCTATACCACTCCTGAACATATACCCAGAAGGTGCTCTAACATATAACAAGGACATATGCCCCACGATATTCATAGTAGCCTTATTTATAATAGCCAGATTGTGGAAAGAACCCAGATGTCCTTCAACAGAGGAATGGATACAAAAAATGTGGTACATTTACACAATGGAGTACTACTCAGCTATTAAAAACAATGAGTTTGAGAAATTCTTAGGCAAATGGATGGAACTAGAAAATATCCTCCTGAGTGAGGTAACACAATCACAAAAGAACACTCATTGTATGCACTCTTTGTTTATTGAATATTAGCCCAGAAGCTTGAAATACCCAAGATTCAACTCAGAGACCACATAAAGCTCACGAAGAATGATGACTCCGTGGGGGTGCTTTGGTCTTTCTTAGGAAGAATAACAAAATACTCAAGGGAGCAAATATGGAGACAAAGTGTAGGACAGAAACTTAAGGAGGGGCTGTCTGCAGACAATTCCTGGGTATCCATTCCATGTGCAGTCACCAAAGGTAGATGCTGATGTGGATGTCAGGAAGTGCATGCTGACAGGAGGCTGACATAGTTATCTCCTTAGAGGTCTGCAAGAGTCTGACATATACAGAGACAGATACCCATTGAACTGATCATGGGGCTCCCAATGGAGGAGTTAGAGTGATGGCTGAAGGAGCTGAAAGGGTTTGTAATCCCATGAGGAGAAAACAATACCAACCAACCAGAGCCCCCAAGGTCTAAACCACCAGCCTGGGAGCACTTATGGAGGGACCCATGGCTCCAGCTATACATGCAACGGAGGATGGTCCTGTCAGGTATAGGTAGGAGAGAAGATACTTTGTCCCATGAAGGCTGGAAGCTCTGTGTTGGGGAATTCGAGGGTGGGGAGGTAGGAGTGGGGAGGTAGTTAGGGGCACATCCTGATAGAAGCAGGAGGATAGGATACGGGGTTCATGGGCAGGAGGTGGGGGAATGGGGTAAGGGGAAAACATCTGAGATGTAAATAAAATATCCAATAAAAAAAAGAAAAAAAAGAAAGTGTGGTTTATTTACACAATGGGCTACTCAGTTTTTAAGAACGAGGACGTCCTTAGTTTGCAGGCAAATGGATGGAACAAGAAAATATCATCCTGAGTGAGAAAACTCAGACCCAAAAGGACAAGTATGGTATGTTCTCACTAATAAGAGGATATTAGCCCCCTCCCTAAAAAAGTACAGAATACCCAAAATCCAGTCCACAGAACTCAAAAAGGCCTATAAGCTGAAGGGTGCAAGAGAGGGCACCTCAGTCCCACGTGGGAGGGAAAAGAAAGCAATCACAATAGGGGAAGAAGGGAGGGAGTTGGGAAGGAGGGGAAAAAGGAGGAACCTGATCTGGTATTCGGTGAGGAAAAAAGAATGAAGCTCTGAGGACCAGCAGAAAAATGGAAACAGACAACCTTGGGAGGTTGTGAGGTTGGGAACCCTCTAGAGTGCACCAGAGTTCTGGGAGGTGAGAGACTCTCAGGACTCAAAGGGAGGGACCTTAGATGATATGGTCTACTGTGGGGAGTGGGAACTTGTAGAGCACTCCTCCAGCAGAAAAACCCTTAGACAGAAGCTGGTAACAAAGGTGAGGTATTGCTGTGATAGGCCTAACCATGCTTTTTTGTTTGGAAGAATGTGGATTTTGGGATTTGGAAAGCAGTGGAATGCTTTAATGGGGCTTAATGGGCTATCCTAGTAGGAATACGGAAGACTTTGTTACTGAGAGTGATTTGAATTGTGTAGACCAAGAGGTTTCAGTGGAAAATTTCAATATGTGGCCTAGAAACTTTTTGTAATATTTTGGTGAAAAATGGGAATACACTTGGTCCTTCTGAAGAATCTGCCTGAGGCTAAGATGAAGAGACTCAGATTAATTGCACTGACAAAGGAAGTCTCAGAAATACTAATCATAGAGTTTATTCTCTGGTTAAGTCTCATGAAGAACATTTTAAACAAGCATAGCAAGATGAAAAAGGAAAAGTGTAAAATATATGGTTGAGTATGAAAGAGGCACCAGGAAGTGAAATGGAAGTATCCTGTGTTCAAGGATATTAAATTGAATTAAGGGAGTAGTGATCTTGGGACAAAATACTACCCAGCTAAGTTTAGGTCCAGGCCTAGAAATACAAGCCTTTAATCCCAGGAGGCAAAGACAATCAGATCTTTGAGTTCATGGCCAGCCTAGAACAGACTAAATTCTATGTGAAGAAAAATGCAAATACAAGCTTGGTGGACCACACATTTAATCCCAGTGCTTAGGAGACAGGCATGCAGATCTCTACATTTAGTCAGGCTACAGAGCAAGTTTTAGAACAGCTTGGAAAATGAAGAAGTTGGAAAACAGAAAGCTGGTGATAATATAAAAGAAAAAGAGGGCCATGTCCCATTCCCAGCAAGCAGCAGAACTTAGCAGATTTGGCTACCTGTCTCTGGCTTTAGAGTCTAGAATAGGAGGGACTACTGGATTGATGCTAGCTAGCTGGAGCTAAGAAATTAGTGGTGATTAAGAAGAGACCAGCATCACTGAGGTGAAATCTTCTAGGAAGTGTTTTTCTGAAAGCACAAAGAAGCTGTGGTCCAGAGATAGCCCAGGTTGTACCTCATGCTGAATCTGTACGTGCTAATCTGTAAGAGTCACCCGGGTGGTACTGATTTTGAAAGCATGAAGTGGACATGATGACCCGTTGAGACTTGGCATTGTGAGAGGCCATGGAAGGCCATTGGTGAGGTGCAGCCTCAGTTGCAGTTGACTGCCCAGGACTGAAGAAGTCACACAAAGGAGTTGCAGCTTGTTACCATGAAAAAAGACTTTGAGAGGCTATTTGTGAAGGCTAGTTGAAACAAAAGATGCCAGTGTATTGGAGATGCCAGTACCATGTGATGATCACCAAGAACAGCTAGAGAAGTGACCCCAGCCCTTTGGAGGAGCTCAGAAGGTCATGTGTGGATCCCAGACATTGTAACAAAAAGCTGTAACATTAAAGTTGCTTTGGAGACCCCAAGATGTTTGAGATATAAGAGCTGTGGGCTATCTGCTGAGGAAAGCTGCTAACAGAGAGTGGAACCACCCCAGGAGAAAGACATTTGTTACAGTGAACAAAAATGGAAAGGGAGTTAGAAATCTAAAGACTGCTTAGACATCAGAAATGAAGATATTTTGGAAAGCTTTAACACAATGGGTAGGAATAAAAGTATTCCCAGGACAAAAAGGGCTAGTATGATCAAGCTATATATGCCATTTTTGAAACTTGACCAAAATAGAAATACTGACCTCAAGCCATGGGTAATTTTATCTGCAGTATCTACCTCATCAATGCTCAGCAGAGCAGCATTCTTGAGATTCATAAGCTCCCTATGTATCATTAAAACATCCTGAGAGGTGTTAGAATTATGCCAAATACACTGCACATGTCATTAAACTTCTTCCTAATTATAATGACTACCACTGTACATTTTAAAGCTAACATGAATTCAATGGCATTTGGCATGATACTCAAGATGACTCCTTACCCTTAAATTCTGAACCTCCTTTCTGTAATTTGATTAGGATAAAGAGCATCAATCCATTCTTCCAAATGCGTACCTAAATTGTCTGGTATATTCACACATTAGTAACATTTTTTTTTTTTTGCTAATTGATTAACAAAAGTAGCTGTCTTAACTTCTTGTGTCACTGCAATTGCAGAAGCACTGATGTTAGCAATTACTGTAATTAAAGCTGTTATACCAGCAATAATCAAGCCCACTACCCTCTTGTTTCTGCTTAAAGCCTGACTCATTTCTTCCAGTACTTGCAAGCTATTTTTAGAATACCAAGGTTCTGTGACACTCAAGGCAATAAAACAAAAGCTGATTGACAGATATACATAACTGTCATGCTGGATTTCAAAACACAAACACAATTAGAAAGTATTCAATCAATGCAACTTACATTAAATACTGTAGAAGAAACAAAAATATTTTTAGCTTTACAACTAAAAGAGCCTTAAGACATGTGCTAATACTTGTTTGAAATACAGATCCTGCCCCAACTTTATCTCTTGCTAACATAACATCATAGTGAACTGCAGCTAATTTCCATATATGTCTGTGAAAATGTCCAGAACCAGACTTCCAAATGAAAACTGTTATTTCCAATATTGGATTGATTTCTAGACCAGTCCATGATTGAGTCTGATTAACTGGTCACATTTAAGAACAATACAAAAGTCATTATAATTTCTCTTTTTGATTCTCTGTTCCACAAGGTCTAAGAACTTGAGGAAAGGCAGCTTGCCCCATCAGGGGTATAGGTAAGCAATGGTGAGTCAGGAACTTATGTTCAATACATCCTCTGAGTCACCATTGTCAGGGCACTCAGCAAGCTCACAGGTCAGCATCATTCTTTTTCCTGGCATCATTATGTCTCACCCATTTCTCTGGCAACCACCATGCTCCTTCAGCATCCTGCAGAAAAAAACACAAACATGTCCTCTTCCCCATATTTAATACCTGATCAGGATCATGCCTTATGACAATGTTGGCAGCCAAAGTATGTGGCTTGAAGCTGAAAATGGACCCCCTGGACAGAATTATTAAATTAAGAGGCTGGCAAGCCAAAGACGGATAAGATTCTGCACAGAGCCTTTCCAACCCAAGACAGAAGTGCATTGCTTTTGATAATGCATATTCCATGGCCAGTAAGGAAGGCATTCTTGTCATAATGACCTAAGACAGGCTAAGTCTGTTAATGAAATAAAAAGTGGGGAGAGGCAGAGAGCCTTTATGGCTGCTTGGTAAGAATCTGACATGGGCCAAAGACAAGAAAATAGGCTGCTGGCAGGAATATGACATTGGCCAAGGACAAGGAACTAGGCTTTAGGCAGGAATCTGACATTAGGCTAGAACAAAGAAGTAATTTCAGACAGGAATCTAAATTTTAGGCTAGAAGAAGGAAGTAGACATCAGACATGAAAATGACCTTGGGCTAGGACATGGAAGTAGGCTCAGATACTTTGGTCATCCTGATAAGACCTTAGAAACAGTGATCATGGGAGTGTTCATGCAATTGGGTTTAATGCCTTGTTTTTTCTTTGACTATTTGTGTTTATTGTATTGTTTGTTCCTTGACTATTTGTATCTATTGTATTGCTAGACCCTCAACCTAGAACTGACCTTAATACATGCATGTAATCAAGATGGTATTAAAAGCATAAAGGAGGAGGGGAGATGGGATGGGGGGTTCTAGGGAGGGGAAATGGGGAAAGGGGATGATATTCATATTGTGAATAAATAAAATATCCAATAAAAAAAGCAAAAACACAAAACAAAATAAAAACAAAACAAAAACCCAAAAAAACAAAACAAAACAAACAAACAAAAAAGATATTGTGGAGTTTTTTTTTCATATTTTGGAGTTTGCCCAACTAGGCTACAGTCTTTCATTGGTAATATGTTAAATGATTGGATGAATCTCTGAAGAGACTTTATACTTTTGACTTTTCACATAGCTGAGACTGCTATAGACTATGGGGACTTTTGAAGTTGAACTGAATGTATTTTGTATTGTTCTATGTTTAGGTATGGCCCCATAGACTCATATGTTTGAACAAGCCTATGGAACCTGGGAGTCAAATGTGATGGTTTGTATATCCTCAGCCCAGGAACTGGCACTATTAGAAGGTATGGCCCTGTTGGAGTAGGTGTGTCACTGTGGGTATGGGCTTTAAGACACTCATACTTAGCTGCTTGTAAGTCAGAATTATACTAACAGCCTTCAGATAAAGATTTAGAACTCGCAGATCCTCTTCCAACATGCCTGCCTGGATGCTGCCATACTCTTGTCTTGACGATAATGGACTGAACCTCTGAACCTGTAAGCCAGCCCCAATTAAATGTTGTCCTTATAAGAGTTGCCTTGGTCATGGTGTCTGTTCATAGAAGTAAAACTCTAACTAAGACACTAACAGAAAACAAAAAACAAAAACAAACAAAAAAGCCCAGGCTAAAATGGATAAATGGATTTAGTGTAGATTTCCAACAGACTTTCAAAGCAGAGGTAATGCCAATACTTTTTAAACTGTTCCACAAAAATAGAAACAGAAGGAACATTGCCAACTCACTCTATAAGGCCATAGTCACCCTGATACCTAAACCTCAAAAAGACTCAACATAGAAAGAGAATTTCAGTCAAGTTTCTCTTATGAACTTTGATGTAAAAATATTCAATTAAATACTCATAAACTGAATCCAAGAGCACATCAAAAACATTATACACCATATCAAGTAGATTTTATCCCAAGGATGCAAGAATAGTCCAATACTTGAAAATCCATCAGTGCAATCTATCATATAAAAATACTGAAAAAAAATCACATAATCATATCATTAGATGCTGGAAAAGCCTATGACAAAATCCAACACCCCATCATGTTGAAAGTCTTGCAGAGAGCAGAGATACAAGGTGCACACCTAATCATAATAAAAAGCAACATACAGCAAGACAATAGTCCAACATCAAAATTAAATTGAGAGAAAGTTAACGCAATTCCACTAAAATCAGATACAAGACTTCCTTCTCTCTCCCTATCTATTTAACATGGCACTTAAAATTCTATCTAGAGCCATAAGACAACTAAAGGAGATCAAGAGGATACAAAGAGAAAGGAAGAAGACAAAGTATTGCTGTTTGCAGATGATATGTAAATGAGCCCACAAAATTTGACCAAAGCACTCCTATATCTCCTGATAAACACTCTCAGCAAAGTGCCTGGATACATTAACTAAAACATAAAAAGATAAATAAAAATAAATGAATAAATAAATAAGTAGTCCCCATTTTACAAATGACAAATGGGCTGAGAAAGAAGTTAGGGAAACAATACCCTTTATAATAACCACAAATAACATAAAATATCTTGGTGTAACTAACCAATCAAGTGAAGATCTGAGTAACAAGAACTTCAAGTCTCCAAAAAAAAAAAAAATGAAGAACGTATCATAAGATGGAAAGATCTCCTATGGTCATGGATCTGTAGGATCAAGATAGTGAAAATGGCCATCTTACCAAAAGCAATCTATAGATTCAACACAATTCCCATCAAAATTTCAATTCAACCCTTTATAGACCTTGAAACAACAATTCTTGTCTTCTTTTGAGAAAAAACAAAAACCAAGACACACAGTCATGTACAATAAAATAAATTCTGGAGAAATCATCATTCTTGATCTCAAGCTGACCTACAAAGCAATAGTAATAAAAATGAATAAATAATTAAATAAAAATAATGAAAAAAGCCTGCATAGCATTGGCATAAAAACAGACAGGTTGAGCAATAGAATTGAATTGAAGATCCAGAAATTAACTCACATACCTAAAGACAC
Source organism: Grammomys surdaster (assembly GCF_004785775.1). Classification (NCBI taxonomy): domain Eukaryota; kingdom Metazoa; phylum Chordata; class Mammalia; order Rodentia; family Muridae; genus Grammomys; species Grammomys surdaster. The sequence goes on from NW_021604566.1 coordinate 17,254,506, forward strand.
TTGATTTTTGACAAAGAAGCCCAAATTAAAAAAATAAAAATAAATAATAAAAATTAAATTAAAAGCAAGCATATTTAATAAACAGTGCAGGTCTTAATGGATATTGGCGTATACAAGGAAACAAAAAGATCCATATCTATCACACTGCACAAAACTCAATTCCAAGTGCATCAATGACCCCAACATAAAACAGAACACACAAAATACAATAGGCGAGCAATTGAGGAACTGATTGGAACATATTAGCACAGGAGAGAAATTTCTAAATAGGATACATATAGTTGAGGCATTGATATCAACAATTAATAAATTGTAATCTCATGAAATTGAAAAGCTTTTGAAAGGGTAAGGATACCTTCATTAGGACAAAAAAAAAAACAGCCTACAGAATAGGAAAATATCTACAACCCTAGATTCTGCAACAGACAATTATCCAAATACGTATAAAGAACTCAATAAATTAGAAACCAATAAACCAAATAACACAATTGAATTAAATCAATTAAAAAATGGGGGAGTACAGAGCTAAAGAGAATTCTAAACAGTGGAATATCTAACGGCCAAGAAACACATTTTTTTAGATTAATTTTTTATTGGATATTTTATTTAAATTTCAGCTATCATCCCCTTTTCCTATTTCACCCCCACCAAGAAACCCCCATTCCATCTCCCCTCCTCCTGCTACTATGAGGATGTGCCCTACTCACCTACAAACTCCCTCCTCCCCACACTCAATTCCCTCATACTGGGGCATCCAGCCTTCACAGGACCAAGGACCTCCTCTCCCACCTAAGCCCAACAAGGCCATCCTCCTCTACATATACAGCTGGAGCCACAGGTTCCTCCCTATGTGCTCCAAGGCTGGTGGTTTAGACCATGGGAGCTCTGGTTGGTTGGTATTGTTGCTTGCCCCATGGGACTGGAAACCCCTTCCACTCCTTCTATCTTTCTCTAATTCCTCCATTGGGAACTCCATGATCAGTTCTATGGCTAGCTGTGAGCATTTGCCTCTGTGTATGTCAGGCTCTCGTAAACCTCTAAGGAGACAGCTACATCAGGCTACTGTCAGCATGCACTTCCTGGCATCCACATCAGTGTGTACCTTTGGTGACTGAACATGGGATGGAGACCCAGGTGGAATGGTCTCCAGGTGGCAACCCTTCAGTTTCTGTCCCGTATTTTTCTACATATTTGTTCCCATGAGTATTTTATAACTCCTTCTAAGAAGGACTGAAGCACCCAAACATTGGTGTTCCTTCTTCATTAGTTTCATGTGGTCTGTGAGTTGTATCTTGGGTATTGTGAGCTTTTGGACTAATACCCACTTACCAGTGAGTACATACTATGTGTATTCTTTTGTGATTGGGTTACCTCACTCAGGAGGATATTTTCTAGTTCCATCCATTTGTCTAAGAATTTCTTAAATTCATTGTTTTTAATAGCTGAGTAATACTCCATTGTGTAAATGTTCCACATTTTCTGTATCCATTCTTCTGTTGAAGGACATCAGGGTTTTCCAGCTTCTGGCTATTATAAATAAAGCTGCTATGAACATAGTGGCTCATGTGTCCTTGATATATGTTAGAGCATCTTCTGGGTATATGTCCAGGAGTGATATAGCTGGGTCCTCAGGTAATACTATGTCCAAATTTCTGAGGAAACACCAGACTGATTTCCAGAGTGGTTGTACCAGCTTGCAATCCCACCAATAAAGAAGGAGTGTTCCTCTTTCTCCACATCCTTGCCAGCATCTGCTATCACCTGAGTTTTTGATCTTAGTCATTCTGACTGGTGTGAGGTACTATCTCACGGTTGTTTTGATTTGTATTTCCCTGATGACTAAGAATGTTGAACATTTCTTTAGGTGCTTCTCGTCCATTCATGCTTTCTCAGTTGAGAATTCTTTGTTTAGCTCTGTGCCCTATTTTTAATAGGGTTATTTGGTTGTCTGGAGTCTAATTTCTTGAGTTCTTTTTATATATTGAATATTAGTCCTCTATTGGATGTGGAATTGGTAAAGATCTTTTCCCAATCTGTTGGTTGCCATTTTGTCCTACTGACAGTGACCTTTGCCTTAGAGAAGCTTTGCAATTTTATGAGGTTCCATTTGTCAATTTTTGATCTTAGAGCATAAGCCATTGGTGTTCTGTTCAGGAACTCTTCCCCTGTCCCCAAGTATTTGAGGGTCTTCCCCACCTTCTCTTCTATTAGTTTCAGTGTATCTGGTTTTATGTGAAGGTCCTTTATTCACTTGAACTTGAGCTTTGTACAAGGAAATAAGTATGGATCTATTTTCATTCTTCTACAAGCTGACCTCCAGATAAATCAGCACCATTTGATGAACACGCTATCCTTTTTCCACTGGACAGTTTTAGCTCCTTTGTCGAAGATCAAGTGATCATTGGTGTGTGGGTTCATTTCTGTGTCTTCAATTCTATTCCACTGAACTTTCTACCTATCTCTGTACCAATACCATGCAGTTTTTATCACTATATTGGAAGTCCTACCCAGAGCAATTAGACAACAAAAGGAAGTCAAAGGGATACAAATGGGAAAAAAAGTCAAAATATCACTATTTGCAGATGATATGATAGTATACATGAGTGACCCCAAATCATCTATCAGAGAATTCCTAAACCTGATAAACAACTTCAGCAAACTTGCTGCATATAAAATTAATTCAAGCAAATCAGTAGCCTTCCTCTACTCAAAGGATAAACAGGCCAAGAAAGAAATTAGGGAATGACACCCTTTATAATCATCACAAATAATATAAAATACCTTGGTGTGAATCTAACCAAGCAAGTGAATTACCAGTATGACAAGAACTTCAAGTCTTTGAAGAAAGAAATAGGAGATCTAAAAGATGGAAAGATCTTCCATGCTCATAGATTGGCAGGATTAATATAGTAAAAATGGCCATCTTGCCAAAAGCAATCTACAGATTCAATGCAATCCTCATCAGAATTCCAACTCAATTCTTCATAGAGATATAAAGAGAAATTCTCAGAATAGTTTGGAATAAAAAAAAACCCAGGATTGGGAAAACTATTCTCAACAGCAAAAGAACTTCTTGGGGAAACACCATCCCTAATCTCAGACCAAGAAACACTTAACCAACTGTTTAATGTCCTTATCACCAAATGTAGGCGGAGATTCCCTGATTGTCTCTTGATTGGGTCAATAAAGGCAACAGAAGCCAATCGGTCGATGAAGGGTAACGTGGGATTTCTGGGCTAGATGGGAAGAGAAAGGAACAGAGAGGATTGGGGATTGGACTAGGTGGTGGAGTGGATAGTAAGCTGCAGAAATGTCTCTTGGGGCACCAATAGTTTGTATTTTCCGCAGGCAGCTGCAGAGGCTAAAGTGGAGGAGCAGGACATTGTTCCCCCAGCCTTTGAGTTTTCTGGTCAGTTTTAAAGTATAAAAGTCTCTAGTGTTTTCCTTCCACAGGGCTTAAGTGAGCTGGGTGAGACAACAGTTGCAGGCATTAGGCAAAGAGGAAAGGGTGGCACTCTAGGGAATACAGGCAGTGCTGTTTGGAGCATAGCTGAGATCTTGGGAAAATGTTAGCTAGCTAGTGCTGACTAGGCAGCAGGCAAGAGGCTACTAGTCCCAAAGCCTAGCTGGAGCAAGCATGGTTTTTAAAATTATAGGTAACAGTCAAGTAAATGAAAATCAAACCAACTCTGAGAGTCCACGTTACATCTGTCAAAGTGGCTAAGATCAAAAACTCAGGTAACAGCACATGCTGGCAAGGCTGTGGAGAAAGGGGAACACTCCTCCATAGCTGGAGGGATTGCAAACTGGTACAATCTCTTTGGAAATCAATTTGCTGGTTTCTTAGAATTAGGAAAAGTTCTACCCTAGGACCCACCATTTACCCAAAAGATGCCCCACTATACCATAATGACACCAGCTCAACTATGTTCATAGCAGCTTTTTTCATAATAGCCAGAAACTGGAAACAATAGATGTCCCTCAACTGAAGAATGGATATATTTACACAATGAAACACTATTGAACTGTTAAAAACAAAGGTATCATGAAATGGATGGAACTAATAAATATCCTGTGAGATGTAACCCAGGCCCAGAAAGATTTCATGGTACGTACTAATTTATAAATGGACATTATCATAATCCACACAAAGAGACTAAGTAATGAGAAGGGTCAAAAAGAGGATGCATGACTATCACCCGTAAGCGGAAACAGTCACTGGATGTGGATGGAGGAATGCTACTGGGTGAGAGAGGGAGAAAGAAAGGGAACAGAAAATGGAATCAGTTGTAGGGAGAGGGATATGCAAGAGAGCTCGGAGCCAGAATGACAATTATCTCTGGGAATAGGGAGAGACCTGAGATGGCGGAGGTTCTGGGGAGTCCATGTTAGTGACTTTAGCTGAAACTTCTACCCGTGGGGACATGGAGACTGATGTGACCACCTCCTGCAGTCAGGAAGGACTTTCAGTGGGAGAAGGAGGATATCAACCCACCCACAAAGCCTTCAATTCATAATGTGTACTGCTTAAAATTTGCACAGGCATAAAGACAGAATAGTGATTCAAGGAACTGATAATGACTGGCCGAACTTGAGACACATATCATTGCAAGAGAACCAATCCCTGACACTATTAATGGTACTATGCTATGCTAGCAGACAGGACCTAGCATAATTCTCTTTCAAGGATTCATCCAGCAGCAGATAGAAAGAGAAACAGAGACTCACAGAAAAACCTCATGCAGAATTCAGGGAGCCTTGTTGAAGAGTTGGGTATAGAATTTAATGAACTGCCACCACCATGTCTGGGGTGTGGTACCCACCCTCTCAGAGAAGAAAGGGAGGGAAGATAGGGGAAGGGATCTGTGAGGGGGGACTGGAAGGGAGTCAGCAATTGGGATGTAAAATAAATAAATTAAATTAATAGAAGTAAAAGAAAAACCATAATTGCAGTATTCTATATATACATAATCATACATAAACATTTTAATAAACCAATATTTTGCAGGAAAAAAATGAGAGGTGAGGATATAATAAGAAAACCTACAGAATCAACTAACCTGGGCCCATGGGGGCTCACAGAGACTGAACCACCAGCAAAAGTGCATACAGGGACAAGACCTAGGCCTCCTGCACATATGTAGGAAATGTGCAGCTTGATCTTCTTGTGGGTCTCCTAACAATTGGAGTGGAGGATGTCTCTGGCTCTGTTGGTGACATTGGATCCTTTTCCCCTAACTGTACTGACTGTTGGGCCTCAATAGGAGAGGATGTGATCAGTTTTTTGTGACTAGAAGTCCCAGTGGGGAGCAGTGCCTGTGTGTGTATGTGGTGCTTCTTCTCTGGGTAAAAGAGGGAGGTAATGGGAGGAAGATTCTCTAAGGGAAACTGGGAAGAGAGGAGGTACAGGGTGATTGGTGTTTACAGTGAATGAATAAACACAAAACAATAAATAAATAAATAAATAAATAAATAAGAAGGTTAATAAACACTGATCTTGAAGTCATGTGCCACAGTGTGAAAAGGATGTTCAGCTTGCACACGCTGAGCTGGAAGTCTTCTCTGTTTCTCTTAAAGTAAGTGTTCTTTTTTGTACAGGATACAAGAAAAGACTATCAGGGAAACATGTCTCTATTCATCACTCAGGTTTTCAGCAAGGGGATACCTTTTAAACAAGGAAAATTAAGGTTCTATCTTCATAAGATGTTTGCTCTCTCATTTTACACGTCAAAACCCAAGCTGACCATGTCATATGACATATATCATAAACTCAATTGTACCACATACATGGTACTTTCAACTGCAAAAGTAGAACCATGATATTTTCTTGAATAGGCAGTTATGATAACACTATAGGCATACATGCTAGTCACATAGTAAGCACTCTAGTATGTAAACAAATATGTGTAAACAGACATGGAACATGCAACCATCATTAATCAATTATTATTTTGTGTTTGCTTCCAGTGTACACTGCATAGGAAGGAGGGCTTAAACAAAAACAGGGAAGGGTAATGTGAAGCCAGAAGTGTGCAGAGTAAACTCTTTTTTTTTAAATGACAGAAATTCTCCCACACAATGCAAAATTATGGACAGCTATAAAAATTTCTAAAATATAACTTGTATTGTTTGCTTAAAATATATAGAAATAAATGATAGATAATGAAATGAGTATTCTCATCTAAATTGTATTTGCAAATGGAGTGTTTAAATTTGTTTTTAAAATAAAATACTAAGATAATGTCTTCATCAATCATTTAAGAATAAATCTAAAAAAATAAAAAGACCTACTTGGAGTCATTTAATTCTAACATAAGATCAGGAGATTACATCTTCAATTCCAACCATAACAATCATAATCAGAAGTAAAGCCCTCACTTCCATTACCCCAGACTACAAGCTTAGGTGTCTACTGCTCTCACGTGTGAATGCACATTGTCTTAGGAGAGCAGCAAGTGGAAAATGAGCTAGTTTTGTGATTCAGCATATATTCAGTGCTCTTCTTTACTTTTTAATTTTACTATAAATTGGTGATTCTATTTTCATGCATCTTTCACCATTTCTGTTTATTATACTTGGCCGTTCTAGTTGCTAACTGGCTCAAGTACAGATGTTTGAACCTTCAAGTGGCACACAGTAAATTGTGTTGCCAATAAAACCAGGCAGCATTTTGAAACCCATGAGAGTTAATATATTTATGTATGTGATCACTTCCTCTATATTCATTTTCTTATGGCTTTGGTTAGCATTTAGATGCTTTAACATTATACTTTCTGGGATATGATTAAAATTTAATGCAACCTAACTGTGTATTGCCCAGTGGCTTTTAGCTTAGTGACAGAGGTTTTCATCCATCACCACCATAAAAATCCAGAAAATTTTCAGCACAGACAGCAGTCTCAGATTTATTAGCAGTCACTCCTGATTTAGGCTTTCTTGCCAATCCATGACAAACACTATCTTACTTTCTGCCAGTACAAATTTGGCAATACTGCACATGTAAAATAAGCACAGACTAGAAATTTTTAATCTTCAGACTTTTTCCTTTAATTAGAATGTCTTTCTGCCCATCAAACTATTTCTAAACACTTTAGTATTACATACACATACATGCTTTATTATTCATCATCCAACATCATTTGAGTTGAGTTAACCTAACTGCTATTATAAGTATTGCTATAAGAGATATATAGAGAAGTTTGTGTAAACATGGGATTCTGATATCTAATTTAGAAACCTAGCAATGTGGCATAGAGTGACTCTCTGAACTATTGGGGCATTTCATTTAAAATCTCAACTGTTTCCTGTCCATACCAGCAGCTCTTGAGAACACCACTTCCTGTACCTACTGCCCACACTGGTTACAGCAGCTATTTATAATTGTCTAGCAGCTGTCTTTTGCCATCTGTGATGGTGGTATACTGGGCTAGAGCCATGATTTGGACAATCATGATCCTAAATGTGATCATCCCAAATGCTGAAATCCACATTTGAAGTTTAGGATCTGAAAAATCAACATCCTAGAGCCATAATGGGGGGGTACTTATTTAATAGACATTTGATTATATTTTAAATGGGAATTTGAGAAAACTAAAAAAATGGGCAAACTCTTCATAGCCCATGTTATAAAATAAAAGAGACAATAATGACATACTTATTTTTACAAATAAAAACAGCTCCAGAAATAGGAGTGACATTGAATAGTAGTTATACACAGCCAGTCATACTCATAGAAACTTAAGTGAAAAGCACATATTCCTATTTAAATCTGTCTATGTTTGCACAGGCACAACCTAAGAGTTTCTTATTTCATTTTTCCATATTCTGTGCCACATCTTTTTTTATTTAAAGACACAAAAGTTAATGCTGACTTGCAGATACTTCTGAACCTCTAGTAGAAAAAAACCAATGTTTATGACCAATGATACATTGTGGAAATCTTCTGATCATATGAGCTCATAATTAGTTTCATACCAGTTAATAGCACTGCTGTATTCCTCAGAAAATATTACTATAACACATTGACAGTTCTTTAAGATTCTTCAAATGGAGTTCAAATGGAGAAATTGGCAGTACAAACACCTTATCTTTGATCATTGTCAATGTAGCTTAAGTACATAGCTTTACTTTTATGCTCAACACACATATGAGAGGTGTGTCAATTATTTTCAGCCATCTAGAACTAACCCTGTCACCATTTCCAGAGGATGTTTGTCTGGTACCTAATGATCCCCTTTCTACTTTAAATCTATATTCAAGTCTCTTTCCTTTTATTTGATTTCTTATGTGGGAAAACTATGCTCAAAATTACGTGTTGTACACAGACTTCTTATTTCTTTATCAAGGATGTCTAATACTACGACAATAAGTAAGGGGCATAGCAGGTTGTTTTATTTAGATTACAAATTTTAATTTTAAATTAACTATATTGTTGTAATTTACTTTTACTAATTTTATTATTTTTAACATTTAACAGTTGTCAAGTGATTGAAACATTAATGTAAAATAAGTTATGGATTTATATTAAGTGAATTCAAATAAAATCATTTTCTTTTTATTTTTATTTCATTTTTATTGGATTTTTATTTACATTTCAGATGTTATTCCCTTACCCCATTTACTCCCAACCCAGAAAACTCCTACCTCATCAACCCTCCTCTTGCTTCTATGAGGAAATGCCCCCACCCACACACACACCCACTCCCACATCCCCACTCTCGAATACACCAACACTAAGTCATCCAGCCTTCATGGGATCGAGGCTCTCCTCTCCCACTCATGCCTAACAAGGCCGTCCTTGGATTCAGGGTCCCTTCCTATGTGCTCCCAGGCTGGTGATTTAGATCCTGGGAGCTCTGGTTGGTTGGTATTGTTGCTCTTCTCATGGGGCCTCAAACCCTTTCAGCTCTTTCAGTCTTCTCTTTACCTTCTCCATTGGGAACCCCATGATCAGTTCTATGGTTAGCTGAGAGCATCTGCCTCTGTATATGTCAGGCTCTGGCAGACCTCTAAGGAGAAAGCTATATCAGGCTCCTATCTGCATACACTTCCTGGCATCCACATCAGGATCTACCTTTGGTGACTGCACATGGGATGGATACCCAGGTGAAACAGTCTCCAGATGGCCCATCTTTCAGTTTCTGTCCCACATTTTGTCCCATATTTGCTCTCATGAGTATTTTGTTATGCCTTCTAAGAAGGACCTAAGTGCCCATACTTTGGTCTTCCTTCTTCTTGAGTTTCATGTGGTCTGTGAGTTGTATCTTGGGCATTGTGAGCTTTTGGGCTAAAATCCAATTATCAGTGACTACATACCATTTGTGTTATTTTTGTGATTGGGTTACCTCACTCAGGATGATATTTTTCTAGTTTCATCCATTTGCCTACGAATTTCATGAATTCATTGCTTTTAATAGCTGAGTAATACTCCATTGTGTAAATGTACCACAGTTTCTGTATCTATTCCTCTGTTGAAGGACATCTGGGTTCTTTTCCAGCTTCTGGCTGTTATAAATAAGGCTGCTATGAACATAGTGGAGCATGTGTCCTTGTTATATATTGGAGCATCTTCTGGGCATATGTTCAGAAGTGGTATAGCTGGGTATAGTTTGGTCTGAAGAACCACCAGACTGATTTCCAGAGTGGTTGTACCAGCTTGCAAATCCCACCAATAAAGGAGGAGTGTTCCTCTTTCTCCATATCTTTGCCAACATCTGCTATCACCTGAGTTTTTGATCTTAGTCATTCTGACTGGTGTGAGGTGGAATCTCAGGGTTGTTTTGATTTGTATTTTCCTGATGACTAAGGATGTTGAATATTTCTTTAGGTGCTTCTCGGCCATTTGAGTTTCCTCAGTTGAGAATTCTTTGTTTAGCTCTGTGCCCTATTTTTAATAGAGTTATTTGGTTGTCTGGAGTCTAATTTCTTGAGTTCTTTTTATATATTGAATATTAGTCTTCTATTGGATGTGTGATTGGTAAAGATCTTTTCCCAATCTGATGGTTGCCATTTTGTCCTATTGACAGTGACCTTTGCCTTAGAGAAGCTTTGCAATTTCATGAGGTCCCATTTGTCAATTTTTGATCTTAGAGCATAAGCCATTGGTGTTCTGTTCAGGAACTTTTCCCCTGTGCCCAAGTATTTGAGGGTCTTCCCCACCTTCTCTTCTATTAGTTTCAGTGTATCTGGTTTTATGTGAAGGTCCTTTATTCACTTGGACTTGAGCTTTGTACAAGGAAATAAGAATGGATCTATTTTCATTCTTCTACAAGCTGACCTCCAGTTAAACCAGTTACACCAGCACCATTTTATATAAGTATACTGTCATATCATCTGCAAATAGTGATATTTTGTCTTTTTCCTTTCCTGCTTGTATCCCTTTAACTTCCTTTTGTTGTCTAATTGCTCTGGCTAGGACTTCCAGTACTATATTGAATAGGTAAGGAGAGAGGGGGAAGCCTTGTCTAGTCCCTGATTTTAGTGGTATTGCCTCAAGTTTCCCTCCATTTAGTCTGATGCTGTCTATTGGCTTGCTGTATATTGCTTTTCCTATGTTTAGTTATGGGTCTTGAATTACTGTTCTTTCTAAGACTTTTACCATGAAGGGATGTTGAATTTTTTCAAATGCTTTCTCAGCATCAAGTGAGATGATCATGTGGCTTTTTTCTTTGAGTTTGTTTACATAGTGGATTAAGTTGATGTATTTCCAAATACTAAACCATACCTGCATTCCTGGGATAAAGCCTACTTGATTATGATGGATGACTGTTTTGATGCGTTCTTGGATTTGTTCTGTGAGAATTTTATTGAGCATTTTTGCACTGATATTCATAAGGGAGATTGGTCTGAAGTTCTCTTTCCTTGTGTCTTTTTGTGGTTTACGTCTGATCTTAATTGTGGCTTCAAAGAACAAACTGGGTAGTGTTTCTTCTTTTTCTATTTTGTGGAATACTTTGGAGAGAATTGGTATTAGGTCTTCCTTGAAGGTCTGATACAATTCTGCACTTAAACCATGTGATCCTTTTCTTTTTTTGTCAGGGAGACTTTTATTATCATCTGATATTTCCTTAGGGATTATAGGACTGTATAGATGGGTTATCTGAACCTGATTTAAGTTGATAAATTGTTGCTGTCTAGAAAATTGTCCATTTCATTCGGATTTTCCAGTTTTGTTGAGTGTAGGCTTTTATAGCATGATCTGATGATTTTTTGAATTTCCTCAGTTTCTTTTGTTATAGTTCCCTTTTCAGTTCTGATTTTATTAAGTTGGATACTGTCTCTGTGCCCTCTGGTTATTCTGGCTAAGTGTTTATCCATCTTGTTGATTTTCTGAAAGAACCAGCTCCTGGTTTTGTTGATTCTTTGTATAATTCTTTTTGCTTCTACTTGGTTGATTTCAGCCTTGAGTTTGATTATTTCCTGCTGTCCACTCCTCTTGAGTGTACTTGCTTCTTTTTGTTCTAGAGCATTCAGGTGTGCTGTCAAGTTGCTAGTGTATGCTCTCTCTCCAGTTTCTTTTCGTAAACACTTAAATCTATGAGTTTCCCCCTTAGCAATGCTTTTATTGTGTCCATAAGTTTTGGTATGAAGAGCCTTCATTTTCATTAAATTCTAAAAAATCTTTAACTTCTTTATTTTTTCTTCTTTGACGAAGTCATCATTGAGTAGAGCGTTGTTCAGTTTCTAGGTGTATGTGGGCTTTCCATTGTTTTTTTTTATTATTGAAAACCATCATCCATGGTGATCTGATAGAATTCATGGGATTATTTCAATATTTTTGCATCTGTTGAAGCCTGCTTTGTGACCAATTATATGGTCTATTTTGGAGAAGGTACCATGAAGTGCTGAGAAAAACGGATTTTTTTTTTGTTTGTTTTAGGATGAAATGTTCTATAGATATTTTTAAATTCCATTTGGATCATAACTTCGGTTAATTCCACTGTGTCTCTGTTTAGTTTCTGTTTCCATGATCTGTCCATTGCTCAGCGTGGGGTGTTGAAATCCCCCACTAATATTGTGTGAGGTGCAATGTGTGCTTTGAGCTTTAGTAAAGGTTTTTTTTTTTTTTAATGTATGTGTGTTCCCTTGCATTTGAAGCATAGATGTTCAGAGTTGAGGGTTCATCTTGGTAGATTTTTACTTTGATAAATATGAAGTGTCCTCCTTATTGTTTTTGATAACTTTTGGTTGAAAGTCGATTTGTTTTTTTTCAATATTAAAATGGTAACTTCAACTTGTTTCATGTTACCATTTGCTTGGAAATTGTTTTCCATCCTTATACTCTGAGGTAGCGTCTGCCTTTATCACTGAGGTGTGTTTCCTGTATGCAGCAAAATTCTGGGTCCTCTTTACATATCCAGTCTGTTAGTATACATCTTTTTATTGGAGAACTGAGCCCATTGATGTTAAGAGGTACTAAGGAAAAATAATTGTTGCTTCCTGTTATTTTTGTTATTAGAGGTGTAATTATGTTTGTGTAACTATCTTCTTTTGGGTTTCTTGAAAGATTACTTTCTTTCTTTTTCTATGTTGTAGTTTCTCTCCTTATGTTGGAGTTTTCCATCTATTATCCTTTGTTGGGCTGGATTTGTGGGAAGATATTGTGTGAATTTGGTTTTATCAGGGAATATCTCAGTTTCTCCATCTATAGTGACTGAGAGTTTTGGTGGTTAAAGTAGTTTGGTCTGATATTTGTGTTCTCTTAGGATTTGTATGATATCACTCCAGGATCTTCTGGCTTTTATAGTCTCTTATGAGATATCTGGTGTAATACTTATAGGTCTACCTTTATATTTTACTTGACTGTTTTCCCTTACTGCTTTTAGTACTTTTTCTTTGTTTTGTGCATTTGATGTTTTGATTACTATGTGATGGGAGGAATTTCTTTTCTGTAGGCTTCTTGTATTTTCATGGACATCTCTTTCTTCAGGACAGGAAAGTTTTCCTCTATAATTTTGTTGAAGATATTTACTGGACTTTTATGTTGGGAATCTTCACTCTCTTCTATACCTATTATCTTTAAGTTTGGTCTTCTCATTCTGTCCTGGATTTCTTGGATGTTTTATGTTTGGAGCTTTTAGTATTTTGCATTTTCTTTGACAGTTGTGTCAATGTTTTCCACGGTATTTTATGCACGTGAAATTCTCTCTTCTATTATCTCTTGTATTCTGTTGGTGATGCTTGTGTCTATTACTCCTGAGCTCTTTCCTAGATTTTCTATCTCTAAGGTAGTCAGTCTCCCTTTGAGATTTTTTTTTATTGTTTCTACTTCCATTTTTAGATCCTGGATGGTTTTGTTTAATTCCATCACCTGTTTCATTGGGTTTTCTTGCAATTCTTTAAGGGATTTTTGTGTCCTTTTTAAGGGCTTCTACCTATTTACCTGTGTTCTCCTGTATTTTTTTAAGGGAGTTGTTTATATCCTTCTTAAAGACTTCTCTCATCATTGTGAGTAGTGATTTTAAACATGAATCTTGCTTTTCTGGTGTGATGGGGAGTCCATGGCTTGCTGTGGCTGGAGAACTGGGTTCTGATGTTTCTAGGCAAATTTAGTTTTTGTTGCTTATGTTCTTGTGCTTGCCTTTTGCACTGGTTATCTGTAGTACTACCTGCTCTCACTGTCTCTGACTGGAGCCTGTCTTTCCAGTTACCTTGCTTGTGTCACAACTTCTCAGAGTCCTGCTTTCTCTGTGATCCTGTGATCCTGAGCTCCTGGGTAGAAGAGTTCCTGGGAGTCAGGTTGCCTCTGGGATCCTAAAATCCTGCTTCTCTAAGGGCAGTGGTTCCTCTGCTGCTCTGAGTGCCGTTGTTCCTCTGCTGCTGCTAGTGCAGTGGTTCCTTTAGGATGGTTCAGGACATGGTGTCTTCAGGAGTGCAGACCAGCTAGGTGTCTGTCCCAGCCAAAAGGACCAAGCAAGTTGTGGAAGGTGAGTGATATTCTGGTGGGGCATGGTTTAGGTGGATGATAGGTCCTGAGTGTCCCAGGCTCCCAGTTGCAGCTCTGGGGTGTTGGGTTGTGGAGAAGGTTTCTTGCATGCTTCTCTGAGTTCAGTGGTTCCTCTAGGATGGTTCAGGATATGGTGTCTTCACAGGAGCAGATGAGCTATGTGTCTGCCCCAGCCAAAAGGTAGAGTCCTTTTCTATGTTAGTTTGTATAATTGTAGGGATAATCTCCTATGTACTGTGTAGAAGAATCATCTATAAAATCTAATGGTCAATAAGCTGAGGCAGTATTAGAAGACTAGACTTCCTGCTGGGACTTCTGGCTGAGAGACAGTGAGACAGAGAGATTAGCTACCTGGACTCTGAGGAGATAGACTTATGAAACTGAGCAGAGGTAACTAGACATATGGCACACATAGAATACAATAAAGAACTTATATAATTTACAAGCTAATTGAAGAAATTGTTATGTAGGCTTCCTATTTGTCCATCATATTTTCTTGTGCTGCTCTGTGACTTAAGTTTTTGCTTAAGAGACGACATTTAACACAAAATGTGTTACCCTATGGCATCAGGTACCTTCTTCTCCAGTGTGTGTCACTCTGTTTGTTTTTGTTGGTTCTATTGATATTGATTTATCTGAAGAGCTACTAAAGGTTCTGGATTTGTTACCAATAACAACTGCAATCAGAGCCTGAATAACTTACTGGCCAGATAAGGCCAAATATTTTACTTAAAGGTTTGGAGTAAATAGTTTCTGCATCCTTGTTGAGGATTTCTCTTTGTGTTGTTGCATGGTTTCACTTCTCTAGAATTCCTGACTTTGACTTAGCTTTTACTTACTGACTGTGCCAAATCTCAAGATCAGACAACTTGTATACATTAAGTTCTCATTTATTTCAGGGTCATGTATATAGATAGACCTGCAACTTCAACTTGGTTTACAGATTTCTAAGCACTAATTTGGAGATGTGAAACTCACATGGATACTCTCAGGACTTCTCACTTAAGTTTCTGGAATAGATTTTGTCTATCTCAGTTAGGACTGTCAGCTCTTCAGACTGATACAGCATTAAAACTTTGCTACTAATTATGTTTCACACACTTCCCTGGAATACCCTTGTTATTTTTGATTATAGGCATTTTCACATTATGTGCAATACTTGATTAACTTCCAGATTCTAAAAAAGTATTCTGGTAATGTAGGAAGTGTTTCGTCGCCTTTCATAAAGGGCTGGATGATCAGATGTCATTATTCTGGTGTTCTGAAACTTCCTCCTTTACCTCAAGTTTTGATCTTTTAGAGAGAGAAAAAGAAGAAAAAAGAAAGAATGAGTCCAGATGATTGAAAGATAAAAGGGAAGGGAAATGATACTAAAAAATAAAGTGTTTCTGAGCGATCAAGAAAAAAATACTTTGTCTTTAATCTACTTTATTACAACTACATTACTATAGTCATTAATTGTGCATCATCGTTATCATGACAAGATGAACTCCTGATTCTCTTATAAGTTCTAAAGAACAGTTTAGTCATGCTCATCAGTTGTGTTGGATAGTGTTTTACTAAGGCAAAAATGTGAAGGAGTGTTTTTCTGAAGTAGACACAGTTGAAAGGTTAAGGCAAACTCAAGAAGAAGTGTTTCACTAAAACAGTCAGAGGAAAAAGGATGTTCTATTAAAACAAAGATGTAAAGGGACACATGATAAAAAAATCTTTGCTAACAATACGTGTGTATCAGTCCCTGTTACATTGTGTCGTTGAGATACATTTGTCAGAACTCCATAAACAGAAACACACCAAAAAAACTTCTGGTGGTGTGCTGCAGTTTCTTGCCTCTTCCAACAGACTCTAGCTGATTGGCAGAGTGATGTCAGCTGAGGCAAGACATATCCTGAGGCAAGACCTGTGGAGGACATGTGATGTTTGGAGGATATAAATAGCATTTGATGAACAGTGATGGATTCTGAGCTTGGCTTGCTCATACAGCTAGCTGTGCAACTCCTGTTGGTCTTTCATCTTTACTGAGCTTCACTTCACTGAGAAAGACATAGCTGAGAACTTTTCCTGGCATTCCTCCTGTTTCCTTCTACTCACTCATGTGGAGGCTGAGGAGTGGCTGTCTCTGCTAGGTAGTGCCATAACTGCTAATTGGTGTTTGCTATTCTGCCCCTACTAACTTCTGAACTAAACTGCTGATACTTTCCTGAATCCTCTTGAGCCAGGTCCTTAAAGTTCAAATCACCCTCATCATCTGTCTTTTATCTTCCTACTAAGGCACACATTAAGGCCCACATACTGTGTCTAATTACTTTTCTGGTCCAAAGTCCTGAAGCACTCCATATTCCTTCAAGCAAAAGCATGGTCCAGCCTATCACAGCCCGACACCAGTCCAGAGTACCAACTTTAGGTCTAAGTTAGGGTTTCCATTGCTGTGAAGAGACATGATAGTCATAGTCACTCTTTCAAAGGGACACATTTAACTGGGGACTGGTTGAAAGTTCAGAGGTTTAGTCCATTGTCTACATGGCATGAAGCATAACTGCCTGCTGGCAGAGATGGTAGTAGAGAAGGAGCTGAAAATTCTAGGTTGCCCTTTTGTCCTACTGACAGTGTTCATTGCCGTACAGAAATTTTGTAGTTTCAAGAGGTCCCATATATCAATTATTGATCTTAGAGTCTGAGCCATTGATTTTCTGCTCAGGAAATTTTCCCCTGTGCAAAAGCATTTGAGTCTATGTTACACTTCTCTTCAATTATATTCTGGTTTTAGTGTATCTGGTTTTATGTGGAGGTCCTTCATCCACGTGGACTTGAGCTTTGTGCATGGTGGTAAATTTGGATTAATTTGCATTCTTCTACATGGAAACCACCAGTTAGACAAGCACTAACTGCTTTTGAAAGTGCTTTTGTTTTCCCACTGTATGGTTTTGGATTCTTTGTCAAAGATCAAGTGTCCATAGGTATATAGGTTCATTTCTGGGTCTACAGTTCTATTCTACTGATTGATCTGTATGTCTCTGTACCATTACCATGGGTTTTTTTGTTTGTTTGTTTGTTTCATTTTTTGTTTTTGTTTTTGTTTTATATCACCGTTGCTCTGTAGTAGAACTTGAGGTCAGGGATGGTGATTCCTTCAAAAGTTCTATAGTTCAAACTTGTTTTGGCTATCCTGTGTTTTTGTTTTTCCATATTAAGTTGAGAATTGCTTTTTCCATGTCTATGAAGAATTGGGTTGGAATTTTGATGAGAATTGCATTAAATCTGTAGGTTGCTTTTGGTAAGATGACCATTTCTACTATGTTAATCCTACCAATCCATGAGCTTGGGAGATTTTCCCATCTTCTGAGGTGTTCTTTGATTTCTTTCTTCAGGGACTTGAAGTTATTCTCATACACATATTTCACTACTTGTATACAGTTACACCAAGATATTTTATATTATTTGTGGCTATTGAGAAGTGTGTGTTTTCCCTAATTTGTTTCATGTATGTAATGGAAGGCTACTGATTTCCTTGAGAGATGTTAATGACTAATGATTCTTAGTTCCTTGATTCTTTTTGTTGTTGGAAGTTGTAGTGTATGTGTATGTTTCTCTACTTTTGTGTTTGTTGTGAGATGAATAATTTCTTGTGCTTTTTTGGGGGGTATAGTTACCCTCTCTATGTTGAAGTTCTTCGTCTAGTATCCTTAGTAGGGCTGGATTAATAGAAAGATATTTTTTTTTTAAATTTGACTATGATACGGAATGTCTTGGTTTCTCCATCTATGGTTATTGAAAGTTTGGCTGGTTATGGTAGTCTGGGCTGACATCTGTGGTCTTGTAGGATGCATGACATCTGTCCAGGATCTTCTGGCTTTCAGCATCTCTGTTGATAATAAGGGTATAATTCTGCTATGTCTGTATTTATATGTTACTTTGTCTTTTTCTCTTAAAAGTTTTAATATTATTTCTATGCTATGTATATTTAGTGTTTTGATTTTAATGTGGCATGAGGAATTTCTTTTCTGGTACAACTTATTTGGTGTTCTGTAGGCTTCTTATACTTTTATGGTCATATTTTTCTTTAGGTTAGTAAAGTTTTCTTCTATGATTTTGTTGAAGATATTTTCTGGCCCTTAGAACTGGGAATCTTTCCTCTCTTGTATTATTATTCTATTATTCTTAGGTTTGGTCTTTTTATTGTGTCACAGATTTCCTGGGTGTTTTAGGTCTGAAATTTCCTGAAAGTTTTAGGAACTTTCCACACTTGGCATTTTCATGTATCAATATCTTCCATGATATCTTCTACACTTGAAAGTCTGTCTTTTATCTCTTGTATTCTGTTGGTGATATTTGTATCTGTAGTTCTTATTTCCTTTCCTAAGTTTTCCATCTCCAGGGTTACCTCCATTTGTCTTTTTTTACTATTATTTCTATTTCTATTTTTAGGTCTTGAGCCATTTTGTTCAATTCCTTCACCTGTTTATATTTTCCTGCATTTCTTTAAGGTGTTCATTTGTTTCCTCTTTAAGGGCTTCCAACTGTTTGCCTGTGTTTTCCTGTATTTCCTTAAGGGAATTATTTATATCCTACTTAAAGGACTAAAGATTGCTGTTGAGAGATTTTGATGAAAAATGTGGCTGCTCTCTAATCTTGTCAAAACAATATGTCTCAGACTAAGTTGAATAGTTATGGATTGACAACTTTGGCAGAGAACATTCTAAACATCGTTTATGTTGTGTGGCCATTTTGGATAGTCTTAGATCTATAATGAAAATGAGCAAGCTAAGCAGGGAAATTATAAAATGTGAAACTGGAGGAGAAAGTGAGCACCTAGGCTTGTAAAGAGGTTCAAGAAAAAGCCAGTGTAACAAAGATCGTAGTCACCCCAGAACAAGGCCCCACTAATCTAAGCTTCCAAATTGTGAAAAGAAATTAAGAAACGTTATAAAGAATTAACAAAAAGGTTACTGCTGGCTATTATGTTGCACACTTTTAATTACAGCACTTGACAACAGAGGCTGGTGGTCTCTGAATTTAAGGCCAGCCTGATCTGCAGAGCAAGTTCCAGGGCTGTCAAGCCTAGGCAGTGAAGGAAGCTGTCAAAAGTAGAAAGCTGGTGAAAATGTATTTGAACAAGGAAGGTGGCCCATGTTCCAGTCCCAGCAACCAGCAGAACTTAGCAGCTTAAGCCACATGGTGCTGGCTTTAAAGTCAAGGATGCAACAAACAAGTTATAGAATCTCCTTCCTTGACTAAGGAAAGCTTTTAAGAGCAAGCATATTTCAAGAGTGTCCCTGTATGGAACACCCAGAGAGTCCATTGTGTGAGGCTGTGAATGTGAAGCTTGGATTCCCTTGACAACCTCAAGATGTTGTTACCTGCCCAGAAATGCTGCTACTAGGGAGTGGAACCAGTCCAGGAGAAAGAAATGTCTTGCATTCAACAAAAATAAAATGAATTGGAGATCTTGAGTGCTTTGACATTATACATTATACATGGACATGTAGAATTTGGAGTTTACCTAGCTGATTTTCAATATTTCATTGGTCCAAGGTTATATCACTGTCCTCCATTTTCTTCCTTTTGAAACAGTAATTTATGTCCTGTGCCATGGTGTTTTGGAATTATGTGATCTGCTTTTCATTTTGATTTTATAGGGGATTATAGTTAAGAGATGGCATGAATTTGAGATGACTCTTTCAACTCTAAAAATTTGTTGAGATTGTAATTGACTATAGGGACTTTTGAATTTGGACTGAATGTAGTTTTGCATTATGATATGGCTGTCAGCTTATGGGCTATGGAATGGAATAGTGATAGTTTGAATGAGGGTGGTTCCCATAGGTTTATAGGGAGTGACACTATTAGGAAGTATAGCCTTGTTTAAATAAAAATGTCCTTGTTGAAGAAAATGTGTCATTGAGTGTGGCATTTTAGGTTTCAGATGCTCAAGCCATGCCCAGTGTCATTCTTTCTTCCTATTGCCTCTCAATCTGGATATAGAACTTTCAACTACATCTCCAGCACCATGTACATTTGAATGCCACCATGCTTCCTGCATGATAACAATGAACTAAATCTCTGGACTGTAAGGAAGTCCAATTAAATGTTTTTCTTTATAAGAGTTGACATGGTAAAGGAATCTCTTCCCTGCAATAAAACTCTAGCTAAGACGGTATGCTAACAACAGAAAAATATATTCAGAAATAAAAATTATTTCAGAGAATGTCAAAAAGCAAGGGAAATTACGCCTATTGTGTGAAGAAGGCAATTTTCATATCATACAGACAAGGGCAGAAAATAATTTCTTCATATTTTACTGCAATCAAAGACTAACTAAACAGAAGTAATAAAATATATTGGAAGTTTAAATAGGGAAATAAGTCAAGATAGACCAATCATCTGCAACAGCATTTTCTCAAAGGAAAATTTTAAAAAACATAAAACTTGAAAGATAGCAGCCAGTTTAGTATACTATACCCAATGAACCTATCAGTCATAGCTGAAGAAAATAAAAACTTTGCAGGACAAACACAGAATAATGTGATTCAATAGCAATTTATCCTTGGTGGATAAATGATGGAATCCTTGCATGGAAGAAAAGATAACCATATACTATAATAAAACAGGGGAGTGTAAACTATGATAAAGGATAGTTAAATCAATGAGTAATTAGCAAACTATAAAAAAAACCCACAGAATCAGCAAAATGTCAGGAATAATACACTTCATGTAATAATAACTTCGAAAATATTCAGAGATTCAATTCCCACTTAAAAGACAGATGATTGAATTTGGTTATGAAGTGTGTCCACTTTTGGTATACAAAGAATCTTGTCTCATAAACAAAGCTCGATGCAACTTTAAAGGGAAAGGATGAAATAACTGAATTCAAAGAAATCTAACCAGGGAACTATTTATTATAATATGTGCAAAATCAGACTTTAAAAAAAAGTTAGATAGACTTTTAAAAAGGTCATTTTTTCAATGAATGGTATACAATCTCTGAGAAAGATGGTGCAATTTTAAAGATGTATGCACCAAATTGGGGTACACCCAACTTCTACAAAAAATAATTAAATCAGCAAAATAATAGTGAGCAACTTCAATATTCTACTCTCACCAGTAGTCAGACTGTCCTAGTGTTAAAAAAAAAGCAAAAAGAATTGAGTTAATGGCATCATAGATTAAATAAATTTAACTGAATCCTACAGAACAATCCATTCAATTACTACAGAATATACATATTTCTTAGGAATATATTACAGAAAATTTAAAACAATATATTCTATTCTATGTGATCACAATAAATGGTGGTGAAAATCAATAGCAAAAGAAACTAAAGAACAAATACAAGCTCATGGGAATTAAATAGTACACCATTTATAATGAAAGCATCATTCAGTAAATCAAGAAGAAAATAAAATAATTTCTATGGAAATGAAAACATAATATACCAAAACCCATGAGATACAATAAAATCAGCCTTAAGAGGGATGGTTATAGCCAAAACTGCTTACACTAAACAATTAGAGAGATATTAAGTAAATAACCTAATAGTACACTGTAGGACCTTAGAATACCTGAAGAAAGATAAGCTCTAAATCTGAAGCTACATAGAGAAATAACTAAAATAGGATGGAAATTAATGAAACAAAATTCCCATATTTATAGAGAATCAAAGAGTTGATTCTCTAAAAACATAAATATGATCAACGAATACTATACCACACCAGTCAACCAACACACATAAAAGACCCTGTATTGTTTTGTATGTCTCTAGAATATTCATAACTAAGAATTCCAGAAAAGGTGAAGCATGTATGGTACAGTGGTTTTTATTTGATTACTTACAGTTTCTGGAAGAAACGTTTTCTTGTGTGTAGGATATTCAATTGCTCCAGAAACATTTTTGTAAAGCCAGTCATTTTTTTCTTTTTGCTGTGTCTTCAGCATTGTGAAAAATCATTTGACTGTTCAGGGAAGGAGCTACTTTTGGTCCTTTATTCCACTTTTCTGCTATGAACATGACACAATTTGATTATGTCCTAATAATTTATTTCTGGCAACCCTATAAACAAAGGACCTTGTTGATTGTGAACAGGTGCTATTCTACCTCTGTTCCCAGGATAGTCTCTGTGCCTAGAAGGTAAATTCACAGAACATGAATGGATAGACCTGGAAATGGTATTGGAACACCAAGCATCAATGAATGTGCACAGGTAACCTTGGGGAAGCATTTTACTGTAGTCAGCCTTAAGTTATGAAGAAATGACCACAAAAAAAAAAACTTCAAAAACAAACAAGTGAAATCCCAAAATTATTTCATGGTAGAGCATGTGCTTAAGATCTTAAGTACATGTATTCAATCAATCAAAATATAATAATTGATATTACTTATAAGCCCCAAATGGACCAAATACTCCAACAAAAATAAAAATCTATAATTTTTAGAAGAAATTATTAGGGAAATTTTTAGGAGTTATGACTCAGTAAAGATTTGATATGAATCCATGAAATCACTATGTGGAAAGAATAGGAAGAATTTGGACTCTTACAAAATAGTAATCAGAAAGTCTTTTATGAAAACTACTATTGATAAAAGTGAGCAAAGGGCTGGCAAAGATATTTGCACACAACCCATGTAGTAAAGAATGTACAATGTAACTACTATGTATGGAGTTCAAAAGTGAATATAAAAATTTCCAGACGGAAAATGGACAAAAGACTTTTCAGTGAACAAAATACATAGATGAGAAATAAATTCATGAATGTGTATTCAGCTTCACTGGCTAATACATAATGCAAATTTAGATCATTAAGAAATATCAGTGCTAGCATTACCTGAGGATCCAGCTATACCACTCCTAGGCATATACCCAGAAGATGCTCGAACATAAAACAAGGACATATGCTCAACTATGTTCATAGCAGCCTTATTTATAATAGCCAGGAGCTGGAAAGAACCCAGATGTCCTTCAACTGAGGAATGGATTCAAAAAATGTGGTATATTTACACTATGGAGTATTACTCAGCTATTAAAAACAATGAATTCGAGAGGTTCCTAGGTAAATGGATGGAACCAGAAATTATCATCTTGAGTGAAGTAAGCCAATCACAAAAGAACACACATGGTATTCACTCACTGATTATCAGATATTAGCCCAGAACCTTGAAATGCCCAAGATGCAACTCACAAGCCACATGAAGCTCATAAAAAAGGAAGACCAAGAGGGGGTGATTCAGTTCTTCTTAGAAGGAGCAACAAAATACTCAAGGGAGCAAATATGGAGACAAAGTGAAGGACAGAAATTGAAGGAGGGGCCATCTGAAGACCTTTCCACCTGAGTATCCATCCCATGTGCAGTCACCAAAGGTAGATGCTGATGTGGAAGTCAGGAAGTGCATGCTGATAAGGGCCTGATATGGATGTCTCCTCAGAGGCCTTCAAGAGTCTGACATATTCAGAGGCAGATACTCACAACTAGCCATTGAACTGATCGTGAGGTTCTCAATGAAGGAGTTAGAGTGAGGACTGAAGGAGCTGAAAGGGTTTGTGGCCTCATGAGGAGAGCAACAATACCAACCAACCACAGCTCCCAGGGTCCTAACCACCAGCCTGGGAGAACTTATGGAGGGATCCAGGGCTTCAGCTGAATATATAAGAGTGGAGGGCCCTGCTGGGCACAGGTGGAAGATGAGATCCTTGACCTCATGAAGGCTGGACGCCCCAGGGGGTGGGAATTTTGAGGGTGGGGA